>NW_021203064.1:0-1779 GCF_002162155.2 Triticum dicoccoides
TCCTTTTTTCTCTTTTTTTTGTCTATCTTCTTTTTTTTTTCTTTCCAAGACAAACTAGATAAGATGCAGATTGGATCAGGCGAAGATGTGAATGACCTCAACTATGATTATGACAATGAACAGTGCGTACCATGTGGTGGAAATTAATAGATGGGATGGTGGACAGCGGAAGGGATAATGATGCAGCGGCGGCGTGACTAATATGAACAGAACTCGAAACTCTAAAGGAACTAGACGCTAAGACCAGCAACTGACACGACGATGCAACCGATAATTCAACTATGCAAGCAATGAATAGAAAATTGCAAAGGCTCAGACTGGCTTGGATAAAGGATGAACAGATCTAACTTTTTTTGTGTGGCTTTTTCTTGGACAATAGGTAAGAAAATAAATCTAATCTAGGAAAACTGGAAATTCTCACCGAGCAACCTGAAAACTGATACCACTTGATAGGGGCGAGGGTGTCCCGATCTTTCGATGAGATGATAACTATCGATTTGGTGGAGACGACTTTGACGATCCGACTACAAACATGCACGACGTTGCGCCTTAGCAATCGCTAAACCAACTCCGAGAGGTTATTGACCACGCTGGAGCACGATCAACCTGACCACGAAGGTCTATTCCTGCAAGCAATCGAAGAACGAGCAAGAATATGATAAAGCAATCTGAATATTGTGAATATGTATGAAGTATTGATAATGGTGGGGATCCGAAAACTGGTCTTGGTCTAGTCGTTGGACACAAACGAAGCACACGAAGTTGCAATGGCTAACTTTTAACTAAACAAATCCCAAGCAAAAGCTACTAGATGGATCTACTTATATAGGAGCAAGGGGTGGCGGCCAAGGAGGTGGGAGGACGTCCCAAGGCAGCCTAAAACTAAATCTAGGTCGTACAAGGCCAATGGGCCCAAGTGGAGGTGATGTAACACCTTTGGACTTGTAGTTTGACTCGGATTCTGCTGCAGCATCAGATTGTTTCGTCCACAACTCAACGCTCCGGACGAATTTGAAGGAGATTCCAATTGGGTTGGAAAGTGCACGAAATCTAGTTTCCAACAAAAAAAGAATCACCCAATTCGGAGTCCGTATGAAAAAACTTGTGTGCGTTTTGAGTCAGGTTGTGTCTGTGCAGTCCGAATCTGAATCCAGAACGTGAGAGACTTGGACTCTATCTTCTCTTGGGCCAAACGTGACGTGAGAGAACTTTTTGGACAGCAAATAAACATCTCTTTCTTCCTTATCTTCATATGTGAATTGTACAAATGTCCCATACACCTGCAATTAGACAAAACACAAAAGTGTGTGAAGTATTTTTGTTCTGGATAACATAAATAGATTATTGAATAGTTTGCACTAGAAATCACCTGACAAATATGCATATATGCAATATTTTTGGTCATATCCAAGGTAGTCATGTCCTCATCATCCTTTACTCCAACTTCCTGATTTTAATAAGACTTTTGAGCTTGAATGTGATGCTAGTGGAATTGGATTAGGAGGTGTGTTATTACAAGATGGCAAACCTGTTGCATACTTTTCTGAAAAATTGAGTGGGCCTAGTCTGAATTATTCTACTTATGATAAAGAATTATATGCTCTTGTTCGGACTTTAGAAACATGGCAACATTATTTATGGCCCAAAGAATTTGTTATACATTCTGATCATGAATCTTTGAAACATATTAAAAGTCAAGCTAAACTGAATCGTAGACATGCTAAATGGGTTGAATTCATTGAGACTTTCCCTTTTGTCATTAAACACAAGAAGGGAAAA
>NW_021203065.1:0-1699 GCF_002162155.2 Triticum dicoccoides
CCCCGAGGCTCGTGCCTTGGAGGAGGCGCGTCTGGCCAATTTGGCCGAGCGCACTCGACTGGAGAACCTTCAGCGAGCACTCGACGAGCGCGCGCGGCAACGAGTTCCCGACACCAGTCGACGTCAACTCTTCCCGCCGACTCAGGTATATCGAACCCCAATTCAGAATTTAGCAGCTGCGACCCGTATAGCAGAGTCCATTCAGCCTTCGCAGTCAGAGGCTGGCAGAGGTTTGCTGCAGATCAGGGATCTACTCCGGGCAGCAGGAGATCAGAATTCAGCCGTGTCTCAGTCGCGCAACAGAATTCACAGTCGATCTGTCACTGTGAATACGGTTCAGTCGGCTCACAGCCCCAGATCGCCTCCGCGGCGCGAAGGGCGTGAGAATCGGCGAGATCAATATGGCGACAGACTCGACCGAGATGATAGGCGTCGAGTGCCCTATTCCCCTCCAAGGGGTGGGTCTTACGCTCCTCGGCAGCCAGATGATAGGCGTCAGTACAGTACAGGGCGTAGGGTTCCAGTTGACCCCAGAGAGCCAGGCTTCGACGCGCGATCCATTATCGTGCAAGGGTTGGTCGACCGGAACAGAGCCCATCGAGGTGCACTCGACAGAGATGTACCCACGAGCAGTCGAGCACATGTTTCTGGTCCTGAATGTTTCAGCAGAGCTATCAGAGCCGCAGTTATCCCCCCCAATTTCAGGTTGGCAACAGGAGTCAGCAAGTTCACTGGTGAGTCTAAGCCTGAAACTTGGCTTGAAGACTACCGAGTGGCAGTTCAGATCGGTGGTGGGAACGACGAGGTAGCCATGAAGCATTTGCCCCTCATGTTGGAAGGTTCTGCCAGGGCATGGTTGACTCAATTACCTCCTAGCAGCATTCACACTTGGGAAGATCTGTCCCGAGTGTTCGTCAGAACGTTTGAAGGGACTTGCAAGCGACCAGCGGGATTGACAGAGTTGCAAGTCTGCGTGCAGAAAACTAATGAGACTCTCAGAGAGTATATTCAGAGGTGGATCACTTTGCACCACACTGTGGAAAATGTCTCTGATCATTAGGCAGTATGCGCCTTCAAAGACGGCGTGAAGAACAGAGAACTGAGTTTGAAATTTGGTCGAACCGGTGACATGACCTTGAGTCGGATGATGGAGATTGCTACCAAGTACGCCAACGGTGAAGAAGAAGACCGACTCCGAAGCGGCAAGCACAAGCCGAGTCAGTCGGAAAAAGGAAACACCAGTCGGAAACAGAAGCGGAAGGCTGAACCGGCAGCTCCTGGAGAGGCTCTGGCCGTGACTCAAGGAAAGTTTAAGGGGAAACCAAAAGGATCCTGGAACCCCAAGAAGGTAAAGGATAAAGAAGGGAACGGCGTGATGGATATGCCGTGTCATATTCACACGAAGAAAGATGAAGAGGGGAATATCATTTACCCAAAGCACACCACTCGCCAATGTCGACTCCTGATCCAGCAGTTTCAGGGAAAACAGTCTAAGGACAAGGAGAAGGAGTCGGACAAGGCCGAAGACAAAGAGGACAGTGAGGGAGGATATCCGCATATCAACTCCACTCTGATGATCTTTGCAGATGTGGAAAGCAGAAGTCGACTGAAAGTGATTAACCGAGAGGTGAACATGGTTGCCCCAGCAAAGGCAAATTATCTGAAGTGGTCTCAAACACCCATCACATTCGACCAATCT
>NW_021203066.1:0-1237 GCF_002162155.2 Triticum dicoccoides
TTTTCTGATAAATTCTTTCAAAGAATGCTACTAACTCAAGCTTTCCAATGCAAAAAGAATCACTCAATTCTGAGTTGATATGAGGAGTCAAAGAATTCTAAAACTGGCCTGAAAAATTGGAACAAGTTGTGTTCACGAACTTCGGAGGGCAAAAAGACCTATTTAGAAGCCGATTTTGAGGTGTCAAATATTGAACTAGCTTCTGCAACTATTTAGATGCGGCTCGTCGCTATCTTCAATTTGAGTACTCACGGAGCCAAAACTGACTTCGTATGAGGAAGATACACCTGTTTTACTGAACAGTGCGCAAAACAGATTCCAATCCGAATTCAGGTACGAGATTGATTCTAGATAGATCCAATTTTTTTTTCTTCTCTCTTTTTTTTCACGCTTTTTTTTTCTTTTTCTTCTCTCTCTTTTTCTTTTTTTTTCCTTTTTTCTCTTTTTTTTCTCTATCTTCTTTTTTTTTCTTTCCAAGACAAACTAGATAAGATGCAGATTGGATTAGGCAAAGATGTGAATAACCTCAACTAGGATTATGACAATGAACAGTGCGTAGCATGTGGTGGAAATTAATAGATGGGATGGTGGACAGCGGAAGGGATAATGATGCAGCGACGGCGTGACTAATGTGAACAGAACTCGAAACTCTAAAGGAACTAAACGCTAAGACCAGCAACTGACACGACGATGCAACCGATAATTCAACTATGCAAGCAATGAATAGAAAATTGCAAAGGCTCAGACTGGCTTGGATAAAGGATGAACAGATCTAACTTTTTTTTTGTGGCTTTTTCTTGGACAATAGGTAAGAAAATAAATCTAATCTAGGAAAACTGGAAATTCTCACCGAGCAACCTGAAAACTGATACCACTTGATGGAGGCGGGGTGTCCCGATCTTTCGATGAGATGATAACTATCGATTTGGTGGAGACGACTTTGACGATCCGACTACAAACGTGCACGACGTTGCGCCTTAGCAATCGCTAAACCAATCTCCTGAGGTTACTGACGATGCCGGAAGCACGGTCAGCCTGACCACGAAGGTCTATTCCTGCAAGCAATCGAAGAACGAGCAAGAATATGATAAAGCAATCTGAATATTGCAAATATATATGAGGTATTGATAATGGTGGGGATCCGTAAGCGGTCTTGGTCTGGTCGTTGGACACAAACGAAGTACACGAAGTTGCAATGGCTAACTTTTAACTAAACAAATCCCAAGGAAAAGCTACT
>NW_021203067.1:0-1045 GCF_002162155.2 Triticum dicoccoides
AATGACTGTGAAATTGAAAAACACTACAAAATGAACTGTAAAAAATGTTTAAACTTGGCATGGTGTCATGATTTCACCCACATAGCATCTGCAAAAAAATAGAGAGGGTTATGGAAAAAACTGGAAGCACTTCGTGTACAAACTGGACAATCTCTTTCGAAGTATCTGGGGTTCGGACGAAAAAACTCATTTGTTACACCGACACATCATTTTTTTAAACTTATTACAACTCCGGACTTTTTTGCGTTCAGTATGCACCATTCAAGGCCACGTCATCAACTTTCAACCCTTTCTGGCATCATTTGCTATTGTTCATGCATTTACTGATTTGTTGTGAGAGCTAAATGACCATGAAATTGAAAAGCACTACAAAATGAACTTTGAAAAGGTTGAAACTTGGCATGGTATCACCATTTCACACACATAGCATGTGCAAAAATGTAGAGAGGGTTACAGCAAAAACTGGATGCACTTCGTGTACAAACTAGACAATCTCTTTCGAAGTATCAATGTTTCGGACGAAAAAACACATCTGTTACAACGACACTTCATTGTTTTTAAATTTATTACAACTCCAGACTTTTTTGCGTTCAGTATGCATGATTCAAGGAAACGTCATCAACTTTCAACCCTTTCTGGCATCATTTCCTATTTTTCATCCATTTACTGATTTTTTTAGAGCTAAATGACCGTGAAATTGAAAAGCACTACAAAATGAACTCTGAAAAGTTTGAAACCTGGCATGGTATCATCATTTCACCCACATAGCATATGCAAAATAGTAGAGAGGGTTACGGCGAAAACTGGATGCACTTCGTGTACAAACTAGACAATCTCTTTCGAAGTATGAGGGTTTCGGACGAAAAAACTCATCTGTTACACCGACACTTCATTTTTTAAACTTATTACAACTCCAGACTTCTTTTGCGTTCAGTATGCACCATTCAAGGCCAAATCATCAACTTTCAACCCTTTCTGGGATCATTTGCTATTTTTCATACATCTACTGATTTGTTGTGAGAGCTAAATGACCATGAAATTGAAA
>NW_021203068.1:0-1699 GCF_002162155.2 Triticum dicoccoides
GGGGCTTGACATGGTTGGACCCCTTAAAGGCGGAACCCACAAGAAAAAATACTTACTGGTCATGGTGGATAAGTTCACCAAATGGATAAAAGCCAAGCCTGTTAAGACAGCCGAATCCGGACCGGTGATAGACTTTATATCCGGGGTTGTACACCATTACGGCGTCCCCCACGGCATCATCACTGATAACGGCATGAACTTTACGGTCGACGAGGTAAAACTCTGATGCAAAAACATGGGCATCAAGCTCGATTATGCTTCCGTCTATCACCCACAAACTAACGGTCAGGTCGAACGTGCAAATGGTCTTATCATGAGCGGCATCAAACCCAGATTAGTACGGTCCCTTAAGGAATCTAATACGCACTGGGTAGAGGAGCTCGACTCCGTACTCTAGGGGCTGCGGACCACGCCGAATCGCACCACCGGATACACACCATTCTTTATGGTGTACGGCGCAGAGGCAGTTTTGCCCTGCGACATAATTCATGACTCACCTCGAGTGCGCATGTATGAAGAAAGAGAAGCTGATCTCGATCGGCAGGATAGTTTGGACGCCTTGGAGGAAGAGTGTGACGTGGCAAAAGCCCGTTCCGCATTTTATCAACAGCAGGCTTGAAGATACCAAAGCAGAGAAGTATGGGCCAAAAATTACAACGTTGGCGAATTAGTTCTACGCCTGCCGGATAAGAAAAAGGACAAACTCAAGCCCAAGTGGGAAGGTCCCTTCATAATTGACCAAGTCCTGACTGGTGGAGCGTACCACCTGCGAGATGCATCGGATAACCGACTCAAGCCGAACCCATGGAACGCAGCCCGTCTCCGAAGATTCTACGCCTAGTGCCGGACTCTGTGTTCGTCTCCTTCCTCTGTCCATTTTTTGTATACTTTCTGTCTTACATTTCTCTCCTGCTCATCTCTCTCTCTATAGCCTTTAAAGGCTCATACAGTGATGCGCTATCCGCACTCATTAAACCTGGGGGCTTCCTTAAACAGAAGCTTATTTATACGGGCTTCATGCCCAACACATGTGTCACACTTCCGCATGTACCTTTTATTCACCATTATATGCATCGATATGACTTAAGTTTTGGCGAAGCTGGGTTGCCTGGCTCCTGTGCTTACCCCTACGTTCCCGATTGTTCGGCTAGGTGGTAAAGGGAGCACCTCTGCGATTGTTACTGTCGGGTCAGCCGGATGTGTACCTCAGACTGGGTGAAGCTGAAAGCTAGCGTTCTTAAGGGAATATTCGGTCGGTGAACTAAAATATGATCCTTTTTTCACTTATTTATCTATACGCCCCCAGATGTTTTTCCTGCGTCTCTTTCCGCAGAATGGACATGCACTTTAGGGCATGCCTCCCAGGGAAAGGAACCCCTAACAGAACTATTCTCCCTGGAAGATGTTTCTTACTAACCATGTAATATAACATAACTAGTTGGGCACTTGTTTGTTCAAGCACTAATGACCCCTACGCCTAGTCTCCATGCATACCCCAGTTCTTATATAACCGCGAGGGTATTCGGACACACTCCGGACCGTCAGGTCCCGAGGTTGAAGCGAAAAGGTCGGCCATGACAAACGATCTACAATCCGGCTAGAAGGCATTACACATGTCAATTATAATTACATAGTCAATCTGACTGATTGTATTCCTCTTCAATACCATCTAACAGGCTGTCTAGTTTACAGTCCTGTT
>NW_021203069.1:0-742 GCF_002162155.2 Triticum dicoccoides
CCCCAAAACAGTAAGTAATAGTCCACGAAACGGGCCAGAATCGGCCAAAACTGTGAGTGTTGATGACCGACACGTAAGCACACTTGGGGTTTAACAAGAACGAAAATCGCTTTGGGACCCCAAAACAATGAGTAATAGTCCACGAAACGGGTCAGAATCGACAAAAACCGCGAGTGTTGATGACCGACACGAAACGCACCCCAGGGTTTGTTAATCATGGAAATCACTCCGGGACCCGAACAGTGAGTAATAGACCACGAAACGGGCCAGAATCGACTAAAACTGCAAGGGTTGATGACCGACACGTAAGGGCACCTTGGGGTTCAACAACTATGGAAATCGCTTTGTCAAAACGGTGAATAATAGTCCACGAAACGGCTCGGGATCGCCCAAAACTGCGAGCGTTGATGACCGACACGTAAATGCACCCCAGGGTTTGTTACTCTTGGAAATAACTCCGGGACCCCAAAACAGTGAGTAATATTCCATGAAACGGGCCAGAATCGGCCAAAACTATGAGTGTTGATGACCAACACATGAGCGCACCTTGGGGTTCAACAAGAATGGAAATCACTTTCGGACCCCAAAACGGTGAGTAATAGTCCATGAAACGGGTCAGAATTGACAAAAACCGCGAATGTTGATGACCGACACGTAAACGCACCCCAGGGTTCGTTACTCGTGGAAATCACTCCGGGACCCTAAAACAGTGAGTAAATAGTACACGAAAGGGGTCAGAATC
>NW_021203070.1:0-1292 GCF_002162155.2 Triticum dicoccoides
ATGCGCGGCAAGCCTAGGCCGTGCTCAAATTCGCTGGCGCACATCTCGGTGCCGGTGGGCTTCTCGGAAGACGGCGGCATGGATGAAACCTGCGCCTGCACCAACCATGCCCCGCGGCTGCTACACCACAAGGTCCTCGTTCATATGGACTCAGTAGCCTACCACCCTGCCAGGCCGGCTGGGGTGGCGAGGCGTTCTGGACCTCGCGGTGATCGCTACGAACAAGATGACGATGACGACGGCCCGACGCCAGACGTGCACCCGGTGCCATGGGCGCATGGCTTCGCGGATGATGACTTCCGGCGTTTCCAGCAGGCGCAGGCGCGCCGCCAAGCTCATGGACGGGGTGGTGGGGGTAGCGGCCACCACCGCGCCTGTGATGCGTCTACCGACGTGTCAGGCACGCTGACCGTGCACGCTAACGGCGTCAACTCTGTGGCCGTCGCAACCTCTGATGGCCAACATGTGGCCCGTGCACGAGTTGACGTCATTCCCTCGGCTGCTGACGACGCGGCGGCGACTCGGGGCCACGTCATGGAGCTGCCGCAACCTGAGCCAACACAGGAGCTGCATGCTAATGTTGATGCCACGGCCACCAGACAAGGTGACAGGGATGAAAGGCAGATTGCCCTACCAATGATAAGCTCCTCGATCGAGACCCCTGTGTTTTTGGATGCCGATCTGCACCATACCCCTGCTGCCCATGCCCTATCGGCAGGCGTGGAGACGAACGACCTGACGACGGATGGGGTGCTGCGACCTGCTGCATGCGATACCCACGACCAGTCGCCGCCCATGGTCAACCGCAGCGCCGAGCCTGGCCCGTCTATTGGGCCGAGAATCCTTGCCGCCCAGATGGGCTGTGCTGAATCCACCACGGCCTGCTGCCTTGTGCTAGACCAAAGCGGTGCTATCGACCAGCACGCTACGACGTCTCTTGACCCATCATCGCCACCTCACCCCGTCCAGCAATTCCTCTTGGACATGACTTCCCCTGTTTTAGCGCCGCTTCTTGCCGGACCCAGATCCCCTCCGCCGTTGACCAAGCAAAGGCGCGCCCGACGCCCACCAGCAACGGCGACCAGGCGTAGCTACAGACTGCGGGGAAGGAAGGAGGCCCTCAGTGGAGGGGGCAACACTTCGCTGCGGTTGGCCCGACGAGTCCTTGTCGGAAAGAGAGGGCTCGCCATTGCCGAGCCTGGAGAGGAAGAAGAGGAGGAGACCCTCGAGAGGTACAAGCTTACCTTCAAGAAGCCTCTGACTGACAGGCAAATCGATGCCCTCTCTGTCTG
>NW_021203071.1:0-2117 GCF_002162155.2 Triticum dicoccoides
GGAAACCGTGGAAAACTCGTCTCCGTGATTGAGCGGGAGAGTAAGTAGTATAGGACATTATCCATTGTTAGGGAACGGTTGTAATGGTAGTGAGAATGTAGAATCGTCTTTGGAGCGGACCTGGGAGTGGCAAGCATAAGGGACGAAGACGGGGAAACATGTCGGATGCGATCATACCAGCACTAAAGCACCGGATCCCATCAGAACTTCGAAGTTAAGCGTGCTTGGGCGAGAGTAGTACTAGGATGGGTGACCTCCTGGGAAGTCCTCGTATTGCATTCCTTTTATAATTATCTTTTGCGCCTTGTGACAAACATATCGCACGTGCGTGATATATATTAATCCCGTTATATTATTTTTGACGTTTGCGATATGTTTAAGCTCGATGCTCATTGCTCGCGCGTCTTGGGGCGGCTTTGTGGCGCGAAGAGCGCTTTCTGAAAGGGGTGGAAAAAACTCGTGTTGCTGCGGTATGGAGGGAGGGGTGGAAACCGTGGAAAACTCGTCTCCGTGATTGAGCGGGGGAGTAAGTAGTATAGGACATTATCCATTGTTAGGGAACGGTTGTAATGGTAGTGAGAATGTAGAATCGTCTTTGGAGCGGACCTGGGAGTGGCAAGCATAAGGGACGAAGACGGGGAAACATGTCGGATGCGATCATACCAGCACTAAAGCACCGGATCCCATTAGAACTCCGAAGTTAAGCGTGCTTGGGCGAGAGTAGTACTAGGATGGGTGACCTCCTGGGAAGTCCTCATGTTGCCTTCCTTTTATAATTATTTTTTGCGCCTTGTGACAAACATATCGCACGTGCGCTATATATATTAATCCCGTTATATTATTTTTGACGTTTGCGATATGTTTAAGCTCGATGCTCATTGCTCGCGCGTCTTGGGGCGGCTTTGTGGCGCGAAGAGCGCTTTCTGAAAGGGGTGGAAAAAACTCGTGTTGGTGCGGTATGGAGGGAGGGGTGGAAACCGTGGAAAACTCGTCTCCGTGATTGAGCGGGAGAGTAGGTAGTATAGGACATTATCCATTGTTAGGGAACGGTTGTAATGGTAGTGAGAATGTAGAATCGTCTTTGGAGCGGACCTGGGAGTGGCAAGCATAAGGGACAAAGACGGGGAAACATGTCGGATGCGATCATACCAGCACTAAAGCACCGGATCCCTTCAGAACTCCGAAGTTAAGCGTGCTTGGGCGAGAGTAGTACTAGGATGGGTGACCTCCTGGGAAGTCCTCGTGTTGCATTCCTTTTATAATTATTTTTTGCGCCTTGTGACAAACATATCGCACGTGCGCGATATATATTAATCCCGTTATATTATTTTTGACGTTTGCGATATGTTTAAGCTCGATGCTCATTGCTCGCGCGTCTTGGGGCGGCTTTGTGGCGTGAAGAGCGCTTTCTGAAAGGGGTGGAAAAAACTCGTGTTGCTGCGGTATGGAGGGAGGGGTGGAAACCGTGGAAAACTCGTCTCCGTGATTGAGCGGGAGACTAAGTAGTATAGGACATTATCCATTGTTAGGGAACGGTTGTAATGGTAGTGAGAATGTAGAATCGTCTTTGGAGCGGACCTGGGAGTGGCAAGCATAAGGGACGAAGACGGGGAAACATGTCGGATGCGATCATACCAGCACTAAAGCATTGGATCCCATCAGAACTCCGAAGTTAAGCGTGCTTGGGCGAGAGTAGTACTAGGATGGGTGACCTCCTGGGAAGTCCTCATGTTGCCTTCCTTTTATAATTATTTTTTGCGCCTTGTGACAAACATATCGCACGTGCGCGATATATATTAATCCCGTTATATTATTTTTGACGTTTGCGATATGTTTAAGCTCGATGCTCATTGCTCGCGCGTCTTGGGGCGGCTTTGTGGCGCGAAGAGCGCTTTCTGAAAGGGGTGGAAAAAACTCGTGTTGCTGCGGTATGGAGGGAGGGGTGGAAACCGTGGAAAACTCGTCTCCGTGATTGAGCGGGAGAGTAAGTAGTATAGGACATTATCCATTGTTAGGGAACGGTTGTAATGGTAGTGAGAATGTAGAATCGTCTTTGGAGCGGACCTGGGAGTGGCAAGCATAAGGGACGAAGACGGGGAAACATGTCGGATGCGATC
>NW_021203072.1:0-1265 GCF_002162155.2 Triticum dicoccoides
CCTTGTCTTAAACGCTGCAATTTTTGAAGCAATTCACGTTGATAATATGGTGGAACCCAACGCGTACGCATAGCAGTTTTCAAAGCAGCCCAAGTAGTTGGAATAGGATATAATCTACAATGTTCAGACCACCATACACATGCAAAACTAGTGAAAGCACAAACAGCAGCAGCAACTCGTCTCTCCTCAGGATATTGTAAACATGTAAATCGTTGTTCAGTTTCTAACTCCCAAGTAAGATATATATCAGGAACATATCTACCCTCAAATGGTGGAATATTCAATTTCAGTTTAGGAATATGGACATCATCTCGTACTTGAGGTGGTGGTGCAGGCCTACCATTACGAATATATACCTGAGGTCGACCTGCTGGTGGTGGTACAGGTGGCTGCACGTAGTGTTGATTTTGATCAACCTCATCCTCATAATCTCCCACATAATCATCCTCCTCCGCATCAGCAGCAGGAGCCACAGAAGTATCAACAGCAGCACCAACAGTTTGGCCAAACGCAAGAGGAACACGGCTTGCTCGGCGGAGGTCTGCTTCGCGACGTGGAGGTAGTCGTTGTTGTTGTTGTGGGAGAGGTGCGTTAGGTGCAGCGGGTGGTGGTGGTGGAAGACGCGCGAGCAATTCATTAAACTTGTTATCGAGCTTTGTTTCGAACATCTTCTCAAGGCCAGTGATCTTCTCCATGGCCTCTTCAAAATTGTTCAGCACATCTTGCACCTGTTCAGTCATCATTTGCTAAAACTTATCATGAAGCTCCTTGTTCGATAAATTCTCCCAGTCAATCTCGTCGGCTTGTGATCCTGGCATGGTTAGCAGCAATAGAAACACACAAGAATATGATCCTACAGACTACTAAGAAGTGGTGGTGGTGTATCACAAATCCGTCAAGCAAATCTCAAATTCTTACCAGTTCTTACCCAGCAGCAGGCGGTGATCGGCAACCGTTGTAGTCAAAAACTCTCAAAGCTTGGATAGAGCGGTTACCAGGGAGAGTCAAACACACGACGTAGATGTATGTGGAGCTGGGAAGGCTTATAGTATGGTAGCAAAAAGGGTCAGCAATAATCAATTCAGAGATGCAAAGTTGAATAAACGCTCAACGACGGTACTGTGCTGGTCCTAGGCTAGACTGTAATAGAGACGCGAGCCTAGAACACCAACAAAATCACGGCGCGACACGTAAACAAGGGAAAAGCACACTCTGAAAAAAAAATTCGCTCTTTTTTTTTTGCGCTCTTTTTTTTTTTGCGAAAA
>NW_021203073.1:0-479 GCF_002162155.2 Triticum dicoccoides
TAGGAACATCCCCAAATAGGGCTGGCCGCCAATAGATTCCCTTTGTTCTACCCGACGCACACGATTCCCCTCTCCAAGTGACGGTGGCACTACCGTCTGTGGAGGGGGGGCAACACCCCGGAGACCCAAGACGGGCGTCTACGCATGCAACATCACTTTCACACACGCTTCAGGACCCGGTACGGTGTTTCAGTGGCATTGCTACACCTGGAAGGCCACCACGAAGCCCAGTTGACCCGATGATCTAGCCCTTTGACTTTCATCGGATGGGCTTTGACCAGTATACTCTTCCACCTGGTTGCGGTTGGTCAGCCCATAGGAACTTCCCCGAGTAGAACTGGACCCAACCCACCAATAGATTCCCTCCGGTTCTACCCGACGTGCACGATTCCCGCCTCCAAGTGATGGCGGCTCTGCCGTCCATAGAGGGGGGTACACCTCGAAGCCCAAGAAGGGTGTCTACGCATGCAACATCGAAT
>NW_021203074.1:0-1290 GCF_002162155.2 Triticum dicoccoides
GCAGGTAAGGTAAGGGAGGCCCAACAGAAGAAAGACCTCGAACTCGCTGAGAAGATCAAGCTTGCTGACGAGAAGTTAGCTTCAGTCACCAAGCTTGAACAAGACAATACCAATCTGAAAGCTGCTCTTGGGATCGCCAACAAGGAGATCAGTCGACTAAAAACTGATAAAGCTGCCCTGACCGACCAAGTCAGCAAATTGACTGGGAAGAAAACCGATCTGGAAGCCTTCCTGAGTGGTCTTGCCAAGAAGCTGTTTCTTATGCTTGAAGGTAAACCTCTATGCTTGGCAAACATTTCCAATTGTGGTTTTTCCATTCGACCATCCCCTTGACTTAGTGATCATCCTTGCAGAATTTTGTCAAAACTTTGAAGAAGAAACTAGCCGGCTGGAGCCAAACCTCGACCCCGTCAATTCCCCGGTGAACGATGAAGTTGCCATGGATGTTTTCCGACTGGAGTCTCGTGTTGCAGCTGTCGTGGACTATCTCGCAAGGCTGAAGGCCGCCACATCTCGCATCGACTCGACGCTCTGGCCTGAGGAGACACTTCAGAATGACCTTGAGTCGCTGATGGCCCGCTTAAACACGATCCCTGGTCGAGTGCAGGAATGGAAGAAGTCCTCGGCTCGGTGTGGTGCGGATGTTGCTCTGTGTCTGGCCCGAGTCCACTGTAAAGATGCGCGAGAAGAGAAGCTGGCGGCTCTTCGGGTGGCCAACACCAAGAAGCACGACTTCAGGTCCTTTATGGAAACTTTCCTTGCAGCTGCCACTCGGATCGCCGACGGAATTGACCTTGATGAATTCGTTGCTCCTTCCAGCCCTCCACAGGAGGGGTAAAAAACTTCTTCTGGCTCGACGCTTTAAATTTGCCTCGGTATGCCGAGTGGAATTGCAACCGATAAACCTTAACAGGCTTAACGCCTGAGCACTCTCGGTTCCTTTAGATATCGATTCAAACTTGAATTTGGTGCTTGGATACGATTGCCTTTGGCTCGAAATGTCTTTTGCAGGTTCAAAGCAAGGCGCCTTTACTGCGGTCGACTTATTCTTCAGTCCACTTAAGCGAGCACTGGGCTGCAGCTAAGCCCCCGAGTGAGAGGTTTACTCTTCTCTCGGCAGGATTTTGATAACTTAGGCGAGTGCTTGGACTGCAGCTAAGCCCCCGAGTGAGAGGGTTGTTCTTCACTCGGTAGGATTTTTATAACTTAGGCGAGCATAGGGCTGCAGCTAAGCCTCCGAGTGAAAGTCCGGCTTATCACTTGGTAGGATTTTGATAACTTAGGCGAGTG
>NW_021203075.1:0-975 GCF_002162155.2 Triticum dicoccoides
GGGGGGGGGTTCTTGTAAGCCACCCTTTCTCCATGAATCTGTGTCGGATTCCTTGAGCTAGTTGGTTAAGCTAAACAACAACTTGGAGAGTTGGAAGATAAAAGCTTGTCTGACTTAGTTCATGTTAAGGGATATCTTTTGTGCGTGTGTGTGTGTTGAAGAAAGATGATATCTCCATTGATTGGTCTTCGTGATCAGTTGTTGGATCTATTGCCTTGTCAAGACTTTGACTTGAGTATGGGTTATCGTCAAGTCAAATCAGAACCAACGATTTTCTTAATGTTGTCTTACTCGTGGTTGATCCCTCGAGCATACACCATTACATCTTTTGGTCTGACCATTGCTATCACCGTGTTGACATGATGGTGGAAGTCCAGTAATATGGAAAATTCTGATGAGTTGTTGTTGAGCCCATCAGCAGAATTTTTATCTCCCCCATGATTCATGTTGAACATCAACCTAGTGTTGAAAACCTTGCAAGCAATGCCTTGGTGTTCCGTTCATGAAGCTTATGCTTGGATGAAAGAAGTGACTTTCTCCAAGTTCACGTGCACTAGGTGTAAGTTGCCACCATGAATTTGAGAAAGGTTTGTTTTGTTTCCCTTGGAATCATCCCAAATCAGTCATGCATACGTACGAAGTATCCCAAACCTTTTTTTTAATTTTTTTGCATCTAGATCTTGAAAGCCCCGTAACTTTTTTGTGTTAGATTTTTGGGGATTTTGAAAATGTTTAACGGGGTTCCCCCAGTTAAATTCGGATGTAACTTTTCGAGTAGATGATTTTTCATATATAAAACTTTTTAATCCGAGTTCGTATGCAAAAGTTATGCCCATTTTACAAATTTCCAGAGATATTTTGCAAATAAAGTCGAAATTTATATTTGTAAATTTTCCCAACAACTAGACCACATATGACATGGCAAACTTATTTTCTTTTATTTTTTTTGACATTTTTATCATTTTTTTATTTTTT
>NW_021203076.1:0-1626 GCF_002162155.2 Triticum dicoccoides
GACCTTTTTTGGTGACGCCAGGGACTCGTTCCAAATTTTTTTTCGTTTCTGACCTTTTTTGGTGACGCCAAGGTCCCTGGCGTCTGGGTTACGAAGCAGACGCCACGGTCCCTGGCGTCTGGCCCCTGGCCCGCACTGCCCGCCTGCCCGTTGACCTGCTGACGTGGCAAAGGGGCCAGACGCCAGGGACCGTGGCGTCTGGCCCCGGTAAGTGGATAACCCCACCGAGAGAGTGTGTGGGTCCCACCCCACACACTTTCCCCAATCCAGCCCGAGCTTGAAGAAGAGCTGCTGCCTCCCCACTCTCTCTCACCCCTCAAGCTCCCCCCTCAAATCCTCTCCAAAAGGTACATCCCTTAGGTGGATTGTTGCTCTTGTTAATCTCTCCCAAATCATCAAATTATTTTTTGTTAAGTCTTGTTATTTTGGTTGCATTTTATACATGTTGGTGGAACCCTAGTTCATGTTTTCTCCCCCTTATGTTAGTGTGAATGGCTTGGTTAACTTTGATAATATAGTGCTATGCATGGTGTGTAGTAGGAATATATGTTTGTTGAGTAGAAAGATTGGGGGTTAGGGTTAGTTAGTGATTAGGGTTAACTTTGCTTAGTGTGTTAATTAGTGATTAGTGATACTTTTGTGGACATCACCAATAATTTAGTGTTGATATGATTTGGATATAATAAGATGTATTTGGATAAACACCAATTCTCATTGAAGTCTTAAATGCATTCATGTTATTTTTAGATGGAGAGACTTGTTAATGTTCATTACATTGACAAGGAGGCATTCTTGAGTAACAATGCCGACACGGGTGAGGAACCATTGGTTTTTGATAGAAGCCCTAGCTATGAGGATGTTGTTGCAAAAGTGAGACAAGTCTTGAAGTGGATGGACACCAATGTTGATGTTAAGTTAATAGGAAGGTATGATGTTGGAGTTGG
This sequence comes from Triticum dicoccoides, assembly GCF_002162155.2. NCBI lineage: Eukaryota > Viridiplantae > Streptophyta > Magnoliopsida > Poales > Poaceae > Triticum > Triticum dicoccoides. The sequence continues at coordinate 945 of NW_021203076.1, forward strand.
AGCCAAATCTCGCTTGAAAAGTATGCCTATCACCTCGGATTTGCATTGGGATGTATACAAGGAAAAAGTATCCCAATCGGAAGACAAGTCACTTGAATTGTTTGCCACCAAGGTTGAATCTCCTCGGTTTACCTTTGATTTGAATCGGCATGTCTCTTCCCCAATGGATGACATGAGCGAGAGGACAATGGTGCCACTTGTTGAGCATAGGGTTGTGGTTAATGCCCCCAATGTTTATCCCCCACCATGTCCCCGTGTACCAACTATCAAAGCAAATGAGGTTGAGTTGTATGCCCCCAATGCTTCTAGCCAACCACCAACTAGCCAAGCAAATGAGGTTGAGTTGTATGCCCCCAATGCTTCTAGCCAACCACCAACTAGCCAAGCAAATGAAGTTGAGGTGATTGCTAGTGACGGAGTAATTCAAGAGGATGAAGATGCTTATGATGACGACGAAGAGCAAGAGGAAGGGTTTCATGGCAATGATGTTGGTGACTTGGATGTGTACATAGCGCAAAAGGACATGGATCGTGACTTGCCTTTTAGGCGTCAATATGCGTATGACTCGGATGACGAGGGTCCAGTTGAACAGTTGGACGAGGATGGATTCACAAAGGAGGAGAACCAAATCCACTTTGAGCTGACGGGCTTACAAAAAAGAACTCACTTATTTAAAGATCTC
>NW_021203077.1:0-1108 GCF_002162155.2 Triticum dicoccoides
CCTTCCTTCAGGACCATCACCGAACTTACGAAAGGGTGAGAAGGGAAAACTGTATATGGATGGATTCTAACAAGATCGAGCATCAGACGGTTAACTCAGGGAAGAAGCATAAGTTTCTCCCGATTTGAAACTTAAGAAGATATCGAGAGCAAAGTAAGAAGGTACCATGAGAAGTTTCAAACGGATAGGCAATCGTCCGATGCCTAATCAGAAGGTGAAAGGGTTTCAGGGCAACGAGAATAGGTATTGCGCCTCATACCAGAATAGATCACTAGACAGGTGGTCCGTGAATTACATACGAAGTCGAGCGTGAGGAACAACCTTGGGAATAGGTGTTGTATAGGAGAGTCAGGTTTCGATCCTGTGGAACTGTGGGTTATGGGCCCACCATGTGGATTAAAAGTAGGAAGGACAGTGACATCTTGCACGATCATGTAAGCAAGGCATGCTAGAGGATAGTCTGTCGGTTATGTCGGCAACAACATCGGTACCAAGGGCGAGGGACGAAGAGAACCATTTTCCTGCTCGTTGAACGAGGCGGACCATTAGGCAAGGTTCTCGTCCATCGGTGGTTACCAAAATGTCATCAACAAAAGTAACAGGGTCTCACTGGCAGAGTTGTACACCGAGGTGTTTACATAAGAAGTAAATTATTACTGCTTAGGTTATATAGATCACAAGAAAGGTCAAACAAACCAATGGAAAGGAAAATGTGATCATCAGGTTAAACAGAACAATGGAAAGGAAAATGTGTTTAAACACATATTTCAGGGGTATATCCTTCCCAAGGATAAGCAGAGCATGATATCCATGACAGGATATAATGTAGAAAACTCTTTAGGTAGGGGAGAGAATTTTCATGACATTACCCATACATCGGTGTTTGGATAATTGAGCAAGAAACATTTAGCATTGGGCTTCAAATGTTCTTGTTGAAAATCGGAGTACCACAGACATGCTTCGAGATAGCATTGACATGGTGTTTGTTTCAATCAAGGGCCAGACTTTGGATATAGGAAAGATCCATTAGGAACAACTTGTAGGATAAGTCTTACAATTTCCTCCAGGAAGAATGGTTATCTTGCAAAAGAAATTATAATGATAGGTC
>NW_021203078.1:0-1790 GCF_002162155.2 Triticum dicoccoides
CAGCTCTGCTCTTGCCGCGCTGGCGCCTGACGGAGCGGGTTCCGCCCAGGCGCCGCGCGCCTTGGGGCCAGGGTGCCTTCTTGAGGAGGAGGCGGCTGAGGCGCCCTAGGAGCTTCATTGCCCGCGCAAGGCGGGGTGCGGTGCAGCGAGAAGGACGGTGCGGGGTGCCTCCGGCGGCATGAACAAGCTCAGCGACTCGGTCGAGCCATTCTTCGTAGACGTCGTCGGTGGGGCGGTAGCGCAGGAGCTCGTTTGCCGCGAAGAGCGCAGCTCGGGCCTCCATGGCCGCGCGGGGTGCGCGTGACGAAGAACCAGCGGGGGTGAGCGAGGGCATGGCAGTGCGGCCGTCCCGCCTCATGGATGGATGCTGGGACGATGCTTGCTGTTCGTTCCCCGCCGGGCCGGTGGCGGCGTTGACGGCAGGTGACGGGGAACGACGAGGGCGCCCGCCGACGGGAGTCGTCTGGGCGACATGGGAAGCGAGGGCGGATCGGCGCTCGGCGCAAGCCCGAAGAGCGTCAGACATGGATGCGGTGGTCGAAGAAGAACGAGACGACAGAAGGCAAATTCCGGCGCACCCCTACCTGGCGCACCAAATGCCGGATTTCGGGTTCCGGCAGACCCTTGAGGTTCGAACACTGGGGTGCGGAGATTCAACACTCTACCGGCCCGCTCCTCGCCGGATCGCTAGGACCTAAACTACCAAACTGAATAGCACAAGAGACACAAGATTTATACTGGTTCAGGCCACCATGGTGGTGTAATACCCTACTCCAGTGTGTGGTGTGGTGGATTGCCTCTTGGGTGGATGAGGAACAGTACAATGGAAGAACAGCCTCGCGAGGGTCTATTCTTGGCGGGCGCGATGAACTGCCATTGGGAGTTCAGTCGCCTCTCTCTCTCTCTCTCTGTGTTTCTATCCTTGTTCTCTCGATCCGATCAGATGCCCTACCCTGTGGGTGGCTAGTCCTATTTATAGGCGAAGGCCCTGGGCCTCTTCCCAAATATTGAGCGGGAAGGGTGCCAACAATTGGCCATTTTGCAGGGGAACAGCGGGTACACTTATCCTGACTAAACGTTGTCCTCGCCTGTCAAAGGCTCTGGTGGTGACGCCGGCTTCGCTCCACAATGACTTCCTTCCGGCCGTTGGGCTGGTCTTGGTCTTGTTGCACCGAAATGGATGCCTTTGCTTGATGCTCTCTCCTGCGCTTGCTCCCTTTGCACCAAAGAGGAAAGGAGGACACTGCACGGGCTGGCGCCCGACTGGCGCCCTTGGTCGTCATGGCTTGCGTCATGGGCACCTCGCGAGGTACCCCGCGTTGAACTCTCCGCCTCCTCGTGAGCCAGCCTGACGAGACCGTGCCTGAGGAAGCTCCTTGTCCTCCTCCCCGCGAGGCTTGGCCCCTCGCGAGGGTCTTGGGCCTGTGTTGATGAAGATGGGCTGTGCTGGGCCTCCTTTGAGCCACGCCGCAGGCCGCAGGCAGGCAAGTCTGGGGACCCCCGTTCCTAGAACGCCGATAGCTTGATTTGGCGGCTGGAGCAAGAAGATCAGAGACTAAAGAAACACGACGGCCGTTGGATTGACATCCAGCGGTTACGTCTGCTAGAATCGTTTGTTGAAATATATAATAACTAAAAATATCTTGCATACACGTCAACTTAATAGGCACACAAGTCAGACCATTCCCTATTTTTTAATAACTTATATATAGCTCATTGCAACTTCTTATGCAATTTATTGTAGTCCATTTTTTTGTTGGCGAGGGCCAGGGTTCAAAATTTAAACGAAA
>NW_021203079.1:0-881 GCF_002162155.2 Triticum dicoccoides
AGAGAGAGAGAGAGAGAGAGAGAGAGAGGGAGCGCTGACCTGACCTGCTGCTGTCCGGCGGCGGTAGGTTGCGGCTGGTTCAGATCCGGGAGCCGACGTCGCCGCGGTGAGAGGGCGAGGTGACGGGAGTGCGTTGCCGGACAGCCGGAGTGGAAGCGACCGGGGCTGCGTTCCCGGAGAGGACGGCGAGGCGGAGGTGAGAGCAGCAGAGGTGGGGAGCAGAGAGCACCGCCCAGCTCAGCTAGCTTAGGATGCGTTTGGCTGAAGGTGTCGTATGAATGGGTTGGGACCGTTCAATTTTTTTGGGATTGAACCATTCAATTCATGTGTTTGGCTGAATATAAGTGGTGAGCTAATTATTTAGGACGGGACCACCAGTCATGCTCACATAGTCATGCATGTAAAGGGTGGCCATTTGATTCGATCGATTTGGTTGGGTGGAACGGTTCAGCATCTTCATGGCATATTCTCTTTTTTTGGCTCGAACCATTCATGTGCTTTATAACCAAACATGTCTATTTTCTGAATGATCCCAACCCATTCATGACCGCCCTTGCAACCAAACGCACCCTTAGCTTTGAGAGAGTGAGTGAGGGTGCGCGTACTAGTGGACAGTGGTAGTTGTCACCACCTCTGGATCTAGATCCATCGGCCGCGCACTGTTGCCCGGTAATAATTGAGAGCTCCCATCCCATCTGGACTACAGTATATATATACTCACTCCGTTTCTAAATACTCCCTTCATTTCTAAACATAAATAAGTTCTTTTAGAGCCCGCGTATCCGCATGCACTGACCTGACACTCCTTAAATTATGTCCTCCACATCTGTGTATCTCATATCAGAACCCCTATATATCGATACTAAACCATGCAACGTCGA
>NW_021203080.1:0-705 GCF_002162155.2 Triticum dicoccoides
CTAAGATTTCTTCTTCAAGTATCCATTTTATTGATGGGAAGTTTCTCCATTCTTTTCCGTCAATGTTCTTACCCGGTGGTTCTCAAGAAGATGTTCTACTAGTTCGTCATTCCTCGTTCTTTTCTTCTCCGGTGGATTTAATTCAAGCTTTGGTATTAAGCATACTCCTTTTCTTTTTTTTCCAATGCTTTTCTTATGACGGTGCACCTCATTATCATTCTACTTCTCGCTATTTGTTATTCCAGAGTGCTCAAGATATCTCGAAGATTCGTGTTTCCACTATGCATTCGTTCAAGATCTTTCGAGGATGTTCTCTCATTCAAGTCTTTTATTTCAACCGGTGCATTATCTCTCTTCAAATTGTTCAACGGTGTTTCTTTTGAGTGGGCCCTAACCCACAGGTCTTTTTCCAGGATCTTACCTGACTCTTCTTATTTTCCCGGTGTTACTCTTAAATTTTTCTCCAAGTTTGACGTAAGAATGAGTTATCATCAGTCAAATGCTTTTTCTCCAAGATCTTTCAAATTCTTTTCATAGTTGGCTCAACCTCTTCGCTTTTGATTCTTCCGGTGTGCCTCAATAATTCTTGGTGGTGTTTCTCGTTGTCATTCTCATCATTTGAAGACCGAAGAAGAGTTTCTCTTTAATCTTGCTCTATTCTCTTCAAGATTCATGGTGCTAGCTTGTTGCCATCCTCTCATAATT
>NW_021203081.1:0-1873 GCF_002162155.2 Triticum dicoccoides
ATATCTCAAAACAATTATCAAGTATCAAACTTCTCATAGTATTCAACACACTCATAAGAAAGTTTTATTATTAATCTTATATACCAAGCATATTAGGATTTTAAGCAAATTACCATGCTATTTAAGAATCTCAAAATAATCTAAGTGAAGCATGAGAGATCAATAGTTTCTATAAAACAAATCCAGCACCGTGCTCTAAAAGATATAAGTGAAGTACTAGAGCAAAACTACATAACTCAAAAGATATAAGCGAAGCACATAGAGTATTCTAACAAATTCCAAATCATGTATGGCTCTCTCAAAAGGTGTGTACAGCAAGGATGATTTTGATAAACTAAAAAGTAAAGTCTCAAATCATACAAGACGCTCCAAGCAAAACACATGTCATGTGGCGAATAAAAATATAGCTCCAAGTAAAGTTACCGATAGAAGTAGACAAAAGAGGGGATGCCTTCCGGGGCATCCCCAAGCTTTAGATTTTAGGTGTCCTTAGATTATCTTGGGGGTGCCATGGGCATCCCCAAGCTTAGGCTCTTGCCACTCCTTGTTCCATAATCCATCAAATCTTTACCCAAAACTTGAAAACTTCACAACACAAAACTTAAAGTAGAAAATCTCGTGAGCTCCGTTAGCGAAAGAAAATAAAAGACCACTTCAAGGTACTGTAATGAACTCATTCTTTATTTATATTGGTGTTATACCTACTGTATTCCAACTTTTCTATGGTTTATAAACTATTTTACTAGCCATAGATTCATCAAAATAAGCAAACAACACACGAAAAACAGAATCTGTCAAAAACAGAACAGTCTGTAGTAATCTGTATCTAGCGCAAGATCTGGAACCCCAAAAATTCTAAAATAAATTTCTAGACGTGAGGAATTTATCTATTAATCATATACAAAAAGAATTAACTAAATATCACTTTCCAAATAAAAATGGCAGCAGTTCTCGTGAGAGCTAAAGTTTCTGTTTTTTACAGCAAGTGTAACAAGACGTTCCCCAAGTCTTCCCAACGGTTCTACTTGGCACAAACACTAATTAAACACAAAAAACACAACCAAAACAGAGGCTAGATAAATTATTTATTACTAAACAGGAGCAAAAAGCAAGGAATAAAAAATTGGGTTGCCTCCCAACAAGCGCTATCGTTTAACGCCCCTAGCTAGGCATAACAAGCAAGGATAGATCTAGGTATTGCCATCTTTGGTAGGCAATCCATAAGTGGCTCTCATAATAGATTTATAAGGTAATTTAATTTTTTTAGGAAAGTGTTCCATGCCTTTTCTTAATGGAAATTGTAATCTAATATTTCCTTCCTTCATATCAATAATTGCACCAATCGTTCTAAGGAAAGGTCTACCAAGAATAATAGGACATGAAGGATTGCAATCTATGTCAAGAACAATAAAATCTACGGGTACATAATTCCTATTTGCAACAATAAGAACATCATTAATTCTTCCAATAGGTTTCTTAATAGTGGAATTTGCAAGGTGCAAGTTTAGAGAGCAATCATCAAAATCACGGAAACCTAACAAATCACACAAAGTCTTTGGAATCGTGGAAACACTAGCACCCAAATCACAGAAAGCATAGCATTCATGATTTTTAATTTTAATTTTAATAGTTGGTTCCCACTCATCATAAAGTTTTCTAGGGATAGAAACTTCCAATTCAAGTTTTTCTTCATAAGATTGCATCAAGGCATCAACGATATGTTTAGTAAATGCTTTATTTTGACTATAAGCATGAGGAGAATTTAGCACGGATTGTAACAAGGAAATACAATCAATCAAAGAGCAATTTTCATAGTTAAATTCCTTGAAATCCATAATAGTGGGTTTAGCAACATCTAGGGTTTTAATTTCTT
>NW_021203082.1:0-1017 GCF_002162155.2 Triticum dicoccoides
TTTTGCTTTGTTGAATTTGCGGTTGCATCGTCGTGTCTAGTTGCTGGTCTTAGCGTCTAGTCCTTTAGAGTTTCGAGTTCTGTCACAGTTTGTCACGCCGCCGCCGCACCATCTTCATCGTTGTTGCCATATACCACCACCGCTGCCATATCCCACCAACGCTGCCTTATACCACCACCGCTGCCATATACCACCACCGCTGCCATATCCCACCAATGCTTCCATATACCACCGATCCATATCCATATACCACCATCGCTATCATATACCACCACCGCTGCCATATCCTACCACCATATATCCACCACTAATCCGAATTCTTTTCATATTAGGTTTGTTTCCGAGATCCATCTAATTTCCGATTCGTGTTTCCTTGCCTGAGTAGGTTTCGGAAAAAAAAGTCTGGAGACCCCCGGACAGTTTTAGGCCAAAATTTCGGCGATCGAAAATATTTTTTCCCTATCCTATTTTTAGGTCCCAAGGAGTGTTTTGAGACATTCGCCATCATAGTGTTTTTTTGTCGCACATTTTCAGAGTGTGCTCCTCCCTTGATTACGTGCCGCGTCGTGATTTTGTTAGTGTTCTAGGCTCGCGTCTCTAGCACGGTCTAGCCTAGGACCAGCACAGTACTGTCGTTGAGCGTTTATTCAACTTTGCATCTCTGAATTGATTATTGCTGACCCTTTTTGCTACCATATTATAAGCCTTCCCAGGTCCACATACATCTACGTCTTGCGTTTGACTCTCCCTGGTAATCGCTTTATCCAAGCTTTGAGAGTTTTGACTACAACGGTTGCCAATCACCTCCTGCTACTGGGTAAGAACTGGTAAGAATTTGAGATTTGCTTGACGGGTTTGTGATACACCACCACCTATTCCTAGTAGTCTATAGGATCATATTCTTGTTTGTTTCTATTTGCTTCTAACCATGGCAGGATCACAAGCCGATGAGACTGATTGGGAGAACCTGACAAACAAACAGCTACATGATAAATTTCAGCAAATGATGAGTGTACA
>NW_021203083.1:0-2161 GCF_002162155.2 Triticum dicoccoides
ACTTGCTGTAAAAAAACAGAAACTTTAGCGCTCAAGAGAACTACTGCCATTTTTATTTGGAAAGTGATATTTAGTTAATTCTTTTTGCAGATGATTAATAGATAAATTACTCCCGTCCAGCAATTTAGTTTAGAATTTTTGGGGTTCCAGATCTTGCGCTAGCTACAGATTACTACAGACTATTCTGTTTTTCGTGTGTTGTTTGCTTATTTTGATGAATCTATGGCTAGTAAAATAGTTTATAAACCATAGAGAAGTTGGAATACAGTAGGTATAACACCAATATAAATAAAGAATGAGTTCATTACAGTACCTTGAAGTGGTATTTTATTTTCTTTCGCTAACGGAGCTCACGAGATTTTCTATTTTGAGTTTTGTGTTGTGAAGTTTTCAAGTTTTGGGTAAAGATTTGATGGATTATGGAACAAGGAGAGGCAAGAGCCTAAGCTTGGGGATGCCCATGGCACCCCCAAGATAATCTAAGGGCACCTAAAAGCTGAAGCTTGGGGATGCCCCGGAAGGCATCCCCTCTTTCGTCTACTTCTATCGGTAACTTTACTTGGAGCTATATTTTTATTCGCCACATGATACGTGTTTTGCTTGGAGCGTCTTGTATGATTTGAGTATTTATTTTTTAGTTTAACACAATCATCCTTGCTGTACACACCTTTTTAGAGAGCCATACATGATTTGGAATTTGTTAGAATACTCTATGTGCTTCGCTTATATCTTTTGAGTTATATAATTTTGCTCTAGTGCTTCACTTATATCTTTTAGAGCACGGTGGTGGATTTGTTTTATAGAAACTATTGATCTCTCATGCTTCACTTGGATTATTTTGAGAGTCTTAAATAGCATGGTAATTTTATTAAAATCCTAATATGCTTGGTATACAAGATTAATAATAAAACTTTCGTATGAGTGTGTTGAATACTATGAAAAGTTCGATGCTTGATAATTGTTTTGAGATATGAAGATGGTAATATTAAAGTTGTGCTAGTTGAGTAGTTGTGAATTTGAGAAATACTTGTGTTGAAGCTTGTGATTCACGTAGCATGCACGTATGGTGAACCGTTATGCGATGAAGTCGGAGCATGATTTATTTTTTGATTGTCTTCCTTATGAGTGGCGGTCGGGGACGAGCGATGGTCTTTTCCTACCAATCTATCCCCCTAGGAGCATGTGCGTAATACTTTTCTTTGATAACTTGTAGATTTTTGCAATAAGTATATGAGTTCTTTATGACTAATGTTGAGTCCATGGATTATACGCACTCTCACCCTTCCACCTTTGCTAGCCTCTCTAATACCGCGTACCTTTCGCCGGCATCATACACCCACCATATACCTTCCTCAAAACAGCCACCATACCTACCTATTATGGCATTTCCATAGCCATTCCGAGATATATTGCCATGCAACATTCCACCGTTTCGTTTATTATGACACACTCCATCATTGTCATATTGCTTAGCATGATCATGTAGTTGACATCGTATTTGTGGCAAAGCCACCGTTCATAATTCTTTCATACATGTCACTCTTGATTCATTGCATATCTCGGTACACCGCCGGAGGTATTCATATAGAGTCATATTTTGTTCTAAGTATCGAGTTGTAATTGTTGAGTTGTAAGAAAAATAAAAGTGTGATGATCATCATTATTAGAGCATTGCCCCAGTGAGGAAAGGATGATGGAGACTATGATTCCCCCACAAGTCGGGATGAGACTTCTCTGGAAAAAAACACTACAAGAAATATGTCAACTAGTGACCTTATGTTAGTGACCCTGGAAGAATTGGTCATAGATCTATGACCATTTGAGACCAATTGGTCAAAAGCTGTTCGGGGGACTCCAAACACTAAACTATATCGACCATTTTGGTCAGAAAGGTCGTAATTTCCTTACACGAAATGGTCACAAAGCAGATAGCACTGATCCGCTGCCTTATTTCTAGCTGGTCATGACCAATATAGATGGTCATAACCTTGTAAGTTGTGGTGGATTGCTATGACTAGGCGCCACCTCATCAGTTTTGCCTATGTGTCATGTCCATGTGTCAATTTTTTCCCTAGGTTGTGAAGCAACCTATATTTCTGTTAGTCCCAAAATTCCGAAAAAATTCTCATAAATTCTTTGGATCATATCTTCGTCAAATATG
>NW_021203084.1:0-1021 GCF_002162155.2 Triticum dicoccoides
TACCTATGCAAGCATGTTCCTTATTACTTGGTAGACCATGGCAATTTGATAAAAATTCTGTACACCATGGTAGAAACAATCACTATACTCTTGTTCATAAGGATAAAAATATTACTTTGCTTCCTATGACTCCTGATTCCATTTTGAAAGATGATATTAATAGAGCTAATAAAGCACAACAGGAGAAGAATAAGAGTGAAAATCAGATTGTGGCAAAAGAATTTGAGCAACAAATGAAGCCTAATAATAAACCATCTAGTGTTGCTTCTGAAATTAAATTGAAAAGTGCATGTTTATTTGCCACCAAATCTGATATTGATGAGCTAGATTTCAGCAAATCTGTTTGCTATGCTTTTGTGTGCAAAGAGGCATTATTTTCATTCGAGGACGTGCCTTCCTCTTTGCCTCCTGTTGTCACTAACATTTTGCAGGAGTTCGCTAACGTTTTTCCACAAGACGTGCCACCGGGATTACCGCCTATTCGAGGGATTGAGCATCAGATTGACTTAATTCCCGGTGCTTCACTGCCAAACCGTGCACCATACCGTACCAATCCAGAGGAGACGAAGGAGATTATGCGTCAAGTACAAGAGCTTCTCGACAAAGGTTATATACGTGAATCCCTTAGTCCTTGTGCTGTTCCTATTATTCTAGTGCCGAAAAAGGATGGTACATCACGTATGTGTGTTGATTGTACAGGCATTAATAATATTACTATTCGTTATCGTCATCCTATTCCTAGGCTAGATGATATGCTTGATGAATTGAGTGGCTCTACAATATTCTCCAAAGTTGATTTGCGTAGTGGCTACCATCAAATTCGTATGAAATTGGGAGATGAATGGAAAACAGCATTTAAAACTAAGTTTGGATTATATGAGTGGTTAGTCATGCCTTTTGGGTTAACTAATGCACCTAGTACTTTCATGAGATTAATGAACGAAGTTTTACGTGCTTTCATTGGACGATTTGTGGTAGTTTACTTTGATGACATATTGATTTATAGCAGATCTTTGGAGGA
>NW_021203085.1:0-857 GCF_002162155.2 Triticum dicoccoides
TGCCCGAACGCGCGTCGGGCCGTGCTCACGCACGCGCCCGCGCCCCGTGGCGCCCCTGCTCCCCCCCCGCTCTCCTCCGCCTTCGGCCGTGGCCAAGCCAACGCCCGCGGCCCGCCGTCGCCTCGGGCCTTTGCTCGCCGGCGTGCCCGTTCGGGCGATGCCGCGCCCCGTCGGACGCCCACGGTCACGGCCTTGCCCCGGCCCTGATTTGGGCGAACGCCCAGTCGGGCGCCGCAACGCCCGACCCGCCCGTAGCGCTCGGGGCCCCACCCCACAGAACGTTTCCAATAAAAAAAGAGACTAATAAAAAAAACTTAAATAATTAATTAATTAACTAAATTAATTAAGTTAATTATTCCTAGTAATTAATCTAACTAATCTATTAGTTAATTAAACAGTAGTTTGTTTAGCCTAATCTCTAATTAACATAGACAATGTATGACAGGTGGGTCCCACTGGACCCACTGGTCAGGTTGACCAAGTCAACTCTGTTGACTGCTGATGTCAGAATGGCATCATGCTGATGTCATTAATTCATTTTCGAATTAATTAATTAATTAATTAAATTCCAGAAATTAATAAAATCTTTAGAAAATCATATCTTTTAATCCGTAACTAGGATGAAAATACTTTCTACATGAAAGTTGCTCAGAACGATGAGACGAATCCGGATACGCAGCCCATTCGTCCGCCACGCACCCCTAACATATCAAACTCGCAACTTTCCCCCTCCGGCTCCTTTGCCCGAAAACATGAAACACCGGGGGTACTTTCCCGGATGTTTCCCCCCTTCACCGGTATCACCTCATACCGCTTTAGGGCACCTCTAGCACCGATACGTGTCTTTGTCATGCATC
>NW_021203086.1:0-1594 GCF_002162155.2 Triticum dicoccoides
TGACTATGATGAGGAGACATTGGCTCTTATTACACGTGAAGAACATGGTGGAGATGATTCTGATCATGAGACGCAATACATGGCTCCTGAAGACGCTGACAGGTATGAATGTTTAGTTGCTCAACGTGTTTTGAGTGTGCAGGTCACACAAGCTGAGCAAAATCAGAGGCACAATTTGTTCCATACCAAGGGAGTTGTGAAGGAACGTTCTGTGCGCGTCATAATAGACGGAGGGAGCTGCAACAACTTGGCTAGCATGGAGATGGTGGAGAAGCTTTCTCTCACCACAAGACCACATCCACATCCTTACTACATCCAATGGTTCAACAATAGCGGCAAGGTTAAGGTAACACGTACTGTTCGTGTGCATTTTAGTATCTCTACATATGCTGATTATGTTGATTGTGATGTGGTACCTATGCAAGCATGTTCCTTATTACTTGGTAGACCTTGGCAATTTGATAAAAATTCTGTACACCATGGTAGAAACAATCACTATACTCTTGTTCATAAGGATAAAAATATTACTTTGCTTCCTATGACTCCTGATTCCATTTTGAAAGATGATATTAATAGAGCTAATAAAGCAAAACAGGAGACGAATAAGAGTGAAAATCAGATTGTGGCAAAAGAATTTGAGCAACAAATGAAGCCTAATAATAAACCATCTAGTGTTGCTTCTGAAATTAAATTGAAAAGTGCATGTTTATTTGCCACCAAATCTGATATTGATGAGCTAGATTTGAGCAAATCTGTTTGCTATGCTTTTGTGTGCAAAGAGGCATTATTTTCATTCGAGGACGTGCCTTCCTCTTTGCCTCCTGCTGTCACTAACATTTTGCAGGAGTTCGCTGACGTCTTTCCACAAGACGTGCCACCGGGATTACCGCCTATTCGAGGGATTGAGCATCAGATTGACTTAATTCCCGGTGCTTCACTGCCCAACCGTGCACCATACCGTACCAATCCAGAGGAGACGAAGGAGATTATGCGTCAAGTACAAGAGCTTCTCGACAAAGGTTATATACGCGAATCCCTTAGTCCTTGTGCTGTTCCTATTATTCTAGTGCCGAAAAAGGATGGTACATCACGTATGTGTGTTGATTGTAGAGGCATTAATAATATTACTATTCGTTATCGTAATCCTATTCCTAGGCTAGATGATATGCTTGATGAATTGAGTGGCTCTACAATATTCTCCAAAGTTGATTTGCGTAGTGGATACCATCAAATTCGTATGAAATTGGGAGATGAATGGAAAACAGCATTTAAAACTAAGTTTGGATTATATGAGTGGTTAGTCATGCCTTTTGGGTTAACTAATGCGCCTAGTACTTTCATGAGACTAATGAACGAAGTTTTACGTGCTTTCATTGGACGATTTGTGGTAGTCTATTTTGATGATATACTGATTTATAGCAGATCTTTGGAAGAACATTTGGAACATTTACGTGCTGTTTTTATTGCTCTACGTGATGCACGTTTGTTTGGTAACCTTGGGAAGTGCACCTTTTGCACCGACCGAGTATCTTTTCTTGGCTATGTTGTTACTCCACAGGGAATTGAAGTTGACAAAGCCAAGATTGAAGCTATT
>NW_021203087.1:0-1677 GCF_002162155.2 Triticum dicoccoides
TCGCCGTTCCCCTCCTCGGGCTCCGACCACCGTCGCCGTCGATTCGCCGTCTCCAGCGCGTCCCCGAGCCCGCTTCGACGCCCACTGCAACCGCGGTGAGCTACGCCACCGTTTACCCCTCTTCTCCCCCTCGTTCCCTCACCGCAGCCTCCTCCCCACCACGGCCGAACCTCCGCCGTCGCCGAGCTCGCCGTCGACGCAGCTCCGGTGACCATTTGGTCACCCCGGCGAGTCCAACGAGTTCGTAAGGCTCCATAGAGCATCCCTAGCGCCTCGCTTCGCTCGCCTTCGAGCTCCAACCCCGTTTCCGTGCACGACCGAACTCCGGCGGCCGCAGCCGAGCTCGCCGCCGTCGACTCCGGCCACCTCAGGCCCGGCCACCACCACCGTTCGACGCGCGGGAGCAAGAGCTCTCCAACGAGCCCAAGAACGGCCTCGCCCGTGCCCTGTAGCGCGATCCCGCATCGCGCCGCCGTCTCGGGCCTCGCCGGCGTCACGTCGCCGGTGGGTCTGACCCACTTTGACCACGGCAGGAACCCCCCTGAGTCCCTGACAGGTGGGCCCAGCCCTGTAGCTAATTAGGATTAGCGCTAACCACTGTTAGTTAACCCCCTGACACTGACTAGTGGGCCCCAGCGCCACTAATTAGTAATTAGGATTAATTTAACTCTGTTTAACTCCCCTGTCACTGACGTGTGGGCCCCACACATCAGGTTTGACCTCAGCCAGCCGCAGTTGACCACTGACGTCATGCTGACGTCATGCTGGCGCAATAATTATATTTCTGGATTTAAATTAAATCAGGAAATTCCAGAATATTATTTAAACTTCAAAAATTCATAACTTTTATTCTGTAACTCCAAATTGGACAAATTATATATGAAAAATGATCAGAAAAATCCAATCTATCCATCTGTACTATCTTCATGCATGATCAAACAAGTTAAATTGATGTTTCAAGCAGAACAAGGAAAAGCACTTTAAAAGGCCATATTTGAATTTGAAATTTGAATCCTTGATTCAAATTTGTTCAAACCCTTCTGGTTTTAGTTGCATTAGCCCAACACACTCATATTGCCATGTTTCATGCATGCATCATATTGTTGCACATTGTTTGGTGATGGTTGTGTATCGATGTCCCTTGCGACAGGTTCTGCCTCCGAGGAGTACCGTGATTACCCTAACGAAGAACCGTATCAGTGCATCGAACCATCAGGCAAGCAACCAACCATTTGATCATATCGATACAACCCCATGTTCTCGCTCCTGCTCTCTTTTACTGCATTAAGACAACGCGTTTCAAACTGCTATGTGCTACGGTAGTTGAACCCATTTCCTCTGCATGACCTGTCATTGCCACAGTAACTAGATGAAACCCACTAGCATGTGTAGGAGTTGTTTGAGCCATATGTATGTGTTGTTCCTACCTTGCTATGCCTGCTATGCTTAGAGTCGTGTCAGGTCTGGTTCATCTGGGTGATGGGCTAGAGTGAAATGTTTATGTCGGTAATGAGAGTGGTGTGGTGAACACGATTTGGTAAAGGTATCGATGAGAGGCCATGTAGGAGTACATGGTGGGTTGTTTCATTGAAGCCGACCTTAAGCATTGAGATCTGTATGTGTGATTTAAGAATCAGCTACTACCATGCATTGGGCCCGAAACCAATGGACCCTCTC
>NW_021203088.1:0-1040 GCF_002162155.2 Triticum dicoccoides
TCATAAAAGCGATGATGCTGTTAATGTTGCTGATTTGTTCTTTCGTGAAATTATTCGCTTGCATGGTGTGCCAAATACTATTGTTTCAGATCGTGATACTAAATTTCTTAGCCACTTTTGGAGATGTTTATGGGCTAAGTTGGGGACTAAACTGCTTTTTAGTACTACTTGTCACCCCCAAACTGATGGACAAACTGAAGTAGTCAATAGAACGTTGTCTACTATGCTTAGGGCTGTTTTGAAGAATAATAAGAAAATGTGGGAGGAATGCTTGCCTCATATTGAATTTGCTTATAATCGTTCATTGCATTCTACTACTAAGATGTGTCCTTTTGAAGTTGTGTATGGTTTCCTACCTCGTGCACCTATTGATTTGTTGCCTCTTCCATCTTCGGAGAAGGTTAATTTTGATGCTAAACAACGTGCTGAATTAATTTTAAAAATGCATGAGTTAACTAAGGAAAACATTGAGCGTATGAATGCTAAATATAAACTTGCTGGAGATAAGGGTAGAAAACATATTGTGTTTGCACCTGGAGATCTTGTTTGGTTACATTTGCGTAAGGATAGATTTCCTGATTTACGCAAATCAAAGCTAATGCCACGTGCTGATGGTCCCTTTAAGGTGTTAGAGAAAATAAATGATAATGCATATAAACTTGAGCTGCCTGCAGATTTTGGGGTTAGTCCCACTTTTAACATTGCAGATTTGAAGCCTTATTTGGGTGAGGAAGATGAACTTCTGTCGAGGACGACTTCATTTCAAGAAGGGGAGGATGATGAGGACATCAATACAATTGTTACACCCACAGCCCCTGCTGCTATACATACTGGACCAATTACTAGAGCTCGTGCACGCCAACTAAATTACCAGGTACTTTCGTTTCTTGGTAATGATTCTAATGTTCATGAGAATATGATGCTGCCTAAATTGGATACATTTGTTTTGCTTACAAATGAAGGGCCTAGCTTGGAGAAGGATGAACATTGGAGCAAGAACAAGCATGGAGATGATGGCATGCGCAAGGGGAACAAGAACG
>NW_021203089.1:0-941 GCF_002162155.2 Triticum dicoccoides
TACTATTGTTTCAGATCGTGATACTAAATTTCTTAGCCACTTTTGGAGATGTTTATGGGCTAAGTTGGGGACTAAACTGCTTTTTAGTACTACTTGTCACCCCCAAACTGATGGACAAACTGAAGTAGTCAATAGAACGTTGTCTACTATGCTTAGGGCTGTTTTGAAGAATAATAAGAAAATGTGGGAGGAATGCTTGCCTCATATTGAATTTGCTTATAATCGTTCATTGCATTCTACTACTAAGATGTGCCCTTTTGAAGTTGTGTATGGTTTCCTACCTCGTGCACCTATTGATTTGTTGCCTCTTCCATCTTCGGAGAAGGTTAATTTTGATGCTAAACAACGTGCTGAATTGATTTTAAAAATGCATGAGTTAACTAAGGAAAACATTGAGCGTATGAATGCTAAATATAAACTTGCTGGAGATAAGGGAAAACATTGAGCGTATGAATGCTAAATATAAACATTGAGCGTATGAATGCATGTTGTGTTTGCACCTGGAGATCTTGTTTGGTTACATTTGCGTAAGGATAGATTTCCTGATTTGCGCAAATCAAAGCTAATGCCACGTGCTGATGGTCCCTTTAAGGTGTTAGAGAAAATAAATGATAATGCATATAAACTTGAGCTGCCTGCAGATTTTGGGGTTAGTCCCACTTTTAACATTGCAGATTTGAAGCCTTATTTGGGTGAGGAAGATGGACTTCCGTCGAGGACGACTTCATTTCAAGAAGGGGAGGATGATGAGGACATCAATACAATTGTTACACCCACAGCCCCTGCTGCTATACATACTGGACCAATTACTAGAGCTCGTGCACGCCAACTAAATTACCAGGTACTTTCGTTTCTTGGTAATGATTCTAATGTTCATGAGAATATGATGCTGCCTAAATTGGATACATTTGTTTTGCTTACAAATGAAGGGCCTAGCTTGG
>NW_021203090.1:0-1188 GCF_002162155.2 Triticum dicoccoides
AAGGTGGGGTTCTGTGACGCCTTTGTCTGGTCGTTGAACACAAACGAAGTACGCGAAGTTGCAGCTATGGCGAACTTTTAATCTAAACAAAACCCAAAGTCTAAACGATGCCCTAAGGGCTGTATATATGGAGGAAGAGGGGGGAATTTCGTGGCCCTTGGTGGAGGAGTCCGAAATCAACCCTATCTCTTGTTTCCCCACACATACGGACTCTAAAAATAGCCTATACTTATGTATTTCGAAATTACATGGGCCTGGCCCAATAATAAGGTGACGCAGCACCTAAAATAGCCTCGGGACGAAATTTATGAAGTGGCATCTTGTATATTTCGTCCAAGGCTTCATGCACCCATTATGGTGGCTTCAAAGTCCTGAAATCATCACTTGTAACTCCATTCTTGTTCCCCTTGCGCATGCCATCATCTCCATGCTTGTTCTTGCTCCAATGTTCATCCTTCTCCAAGCAAGGCCCTTCATTTGTAAGCAAAACAAATGTATCCAATTTGGGCAACATCATATTCTCATGAACATTAGAATCATTACCAAGAAACGAAAGTACCTGGTAATTTAGTTGGCGTGCACGAGCTCTAGTAATTGGTCCAGTATGTATAGCAGCAGGGGCTGTGGGTGTAACAATTGTATTGATGTCCTCATCAGAAAGCATAGTATAGCGACGAGACAATGCATCAGCAATAACATTTTCTTTTCCCTTCTTGTGTTTAATGACATAAGGGAAAGTCTCAATGAATTCAACCCATTTAGCATGTCTACGATTCAGTTTAGCTTGACTTTTAATATGTTTCAAAGATTCATGATCAGAATGTATAACAAATTCTTTGGGCCATAAATAATGTTGCCATGTTTCTAAAGTCCGAACAAGAGCATATAATTCTTTATCATAAGTAGAATAATTCAGACTAGGCCCACTCAATTTTTCAGAAAAGTATGCAACAGGTTTGCCATCTTGTAATGACACACCTCCTAATCCAATTCCACTAGCATCACATTCAAGCTCAAAAGTCTTATTAAAATCAGGAAGTTGGAGTAAAGGAGCATGTGTCAACTTATCTTTCAATACCGTGAAGGCTTCTTCCTGTGCGGTACCCCAAAGAAAAGGCACATCTTTCTTTGTAAGCTCATTGAGAGGTGCAGCAATGGTGCTGAAATCTCTCACAAAACGCCTATAGA
>NW_021203091.1:0-574 GCF_002162155.2 Triticum dicoccoides
CTAACCCAAAAGTCGATTCAGTCGACTGAATTGTAGCTAAATCAGAGCAGCATCGCAAGCAAGAGCAATAGCAACAGCGCGAGCAAGAGCAATAGCTAGAGTAGACCAGGCAGGGGACCGAGAGCAAGAGCAGAGAAGTAGCGCGAGCGAGAGCTAAAGCAGCAGCAGCTCCTACTGATGTGGACGTCGCCGCCGACTGAGCGACACCGTGGAGGAAGTATTCGGCGATGCCGCTGTGGACGGAGTCGCGCCGTGTCGGCTCGGGACTAAGCGCCGCAGCACCGTGAGATCGAATCAAGAAGAAAATGCGGCGATTAGTGTACAACCTCTTTGGTGGCGCCGATTAGGCCGCAGCTTCATCCGAGGAAACAGTGATGATGATGCTCTTCCGGTGGCGCGGGTGAAGACGGCGGTGTGGGAATGGAGGTGGCATGAAAGACGAAGGGAACATCGGGGCAGCTCCTTGGAGGTGGAGGACGGGGTGACTGAACTGGCGAGACAACGAGATTGACGACAAATCCTCATCCGGTACGGTGGATGAGGGACGTCGAGGTGTTGTTGTGGTCGACGTCGT
>NW_021203092.1:0-1702 GCF_002162155.2 Triticum dicoccoides
CAGTGGTGCCATGGTGCCGTCCAATCTCGCTCACGAATGACCTCAATGTTGGATCGAAAGAAGCAACCATAGATCGAAACAGTGTCAAACCCGGGATGCCACCGCATGTAGTTTTGCTACCACCCAGACAGCCCGAAGTCATGATTATACAAACGACGCGCGAATGATTTACTCATGTCATAGTACTTGTGTAAGTGAATATGTCAAATAATCGTGTTAACAAACCACAAAAGTTAAAAGCTCGTAATGCACAAGTATCATGATTATAACACCACCAAAAAAATAGTTTTGGTTGTGTCACTGAGGCAAGACAAAAATCTCATGTAAGATGATTGGGCTTAGATTAATTCGATCAATTAATAATATTGTCTGGTGAAAAGACTTGAGCATTAAACACAATATAAATACCAAACTATATGAATCATACTCAAGATTATGTTGCATAGTCAGTCAAGACATCGATAAGATTTTGACAAAAAATGATTTTGTAATCGAAAAGAAAATGAAAAAAAGAACTGAATTTGAACCTACCAGGTCGATAACTTTCTTGTCTGACATTTTAAAATCCCCCATCTATGTTGCGGATCATAGTCGAAACAATTCTGGCTTGTTTAAATCACCCGGCGTATATAAGAAACAACCATGATATTATTTTTCAAATACAAAACCGTTAGCAGATGATACAAATAAATAATAGTGGGGATTATTAGAGCACCTTCCGTGTGCATATCATCCATATGTTGTAACAAACTAACAATCCTACTCCTAGCTATGGACAGATGCGCCCATGGCCAACGGCACCTCAATATCACTGGTCCGATGTTGCCCCCTGTCCAGCAAATATAGGTTAACAATTTTATTAAAGTTACTAACAGCAAAATACTGACATATAAATGATGCTAACTTATGGAAGTCATAGCACAGCTGACAGGCAATGAATCCTAAGAACAACATCTAATGGTTTCTTGAGCAACGAAGAGTAAGAAACAAATGTTGAATCCATATAAAGGACCACCAGGAGCGGACCACAGAAGCAACATTTATGGATCAAAGAGAAACACGGATAAAATAAGAAACATGATAAAATGCTAAACCGGCAAACAAGAATTGTGTGCACCTTCTATCTAAATTCTTTGAGGGTTATGACTTTAAGGGACCACATAGAAGCATGGTAGTCCCGTTTAAACCATGGTGCTGGGTAATCACAGAGGATTTATATAGGTGTATGTATAGCGACAGTAGGGAACGATATTGTGGACTGGAACTCTGTAAATTGCTATTTGACATGAAACCATGAATTGCCATAAAACATACAAGGCAAGCTCTCCTATAACTGAAGCGCATCCATCTAGCAAACTAAAACACCCACCAACCTAATTAGTTTCAGGTTTGCCTCGAGCCTCTCATCCTTCCCAGCACCAACAGCGTCACGGAGGTCCTCGAGCGTTGTGCACATGCCCTGCACCAGGTCTGGCGTTGTCCGATGGGGCGGGTCGCCGACATCTGGTTATGAAGTACTTTCATATTGAGTGATCACTACTAGGAAAACGACTATAGATTAAATGGTCACTAATGGCGCACCACGTGTGCGGTGCGCCATTAGAATATAGCAATGGCGCACCACATACAGGTACGCCATTAGTAATATATTACTAATGGCGCACCTGGTGTGCGGTGCGCCATTAGAAGTTTTGAAAAAAAA
>NW_021203093.1:0-1106 GCF_002162155.2 Triticum dicoccoides
TAAGACTTATTCTACAAGTTATTCCTGATGGATTCTTCATGTTTCCAAAGTCTGATCTTCACCTGAAGACCATGTCAATGCTATCTCGAAGCATGTCAATGGTACTCCGATTTTCAACAGGAACATTTGAAGCACGATGCTAAATTTTGTTTATCATTTATCCTAACACCGTTGTATGGGTAATATCATGAGATTCCTCCCCCCCTTACCTAAATGGTTGTCTACTTTATACCCTGTCATGGATATCTTGCTCTGCTTGTCCTTGGGAAGGATATACCCCTGATATATGTGTTTAAACATATTTTCCTTTCCATTATTTGGTTTAACCTTTCTTGTGATCTATATAATCTAAGCAGTAATAATTCACTGCGTAGGTAAAACACCTCGGTGTACAACTCTGACAGTGAGACCCTGTTTCTATTGTTGATGGCATTTCGGTAACCGCCGATGGATGAGAACTTTGCCTCTTGGCCCGCCTCGTTCAACGAGCAGGAAAATAGTTCTCTTCGTCCCTCGCCCTTGGTATCGACGTTGTCACCGACATAATCGACAGGCTACCCCCCTGACATGCCTTGCTTGCATGATCACGCAAGACGTCTCCGCTCTTCCTACTTTAACCACATGATGGGCCCATAACCCACAGTTCCACAGGATCGAAACCTGACTCTCCGGCACACCCATATCTCCAAAGTTATTCCTCACGATTGGCTTCGTATGAAGATCACCAACCACCTTCCTAGAGACGATCTATTCTGGTACCAGACGCAATACTTATTCCCGATTGCTTTGAGCCCCTTTCACGCCCTGTTTCAGGCATCGAACGGTTGCCTGCTCGCTCGAAACTTCCCATGAAACCTCATTACTTTGCTCTCGATATTTCCTTAAGTTTCAATTCGAGAGTTACTTTCTGCCACCTTCCTCGATGATATCGACCAGATAGTCAACCTGGTAGAGGTTCGTTCTCCCGGAATACCCCCTTATTTTTACGTAGGTACGATGGAGTTACCGAAGGAAGGACGACAAACTTCATCATGATGACCTGAAGCAGAGGACTGAAGACATCAATGTAATGAATCAACTTCTTCGAGAAGAGCAAGCCAGAATGA
>NW_021203094.1:0-1358 GCF_002162155.2 Triticum dicoccoides
GAATTACCACTATCGTTCATGGGTTAGGCATTAGAGACAACCACATTCACTTTAAATAGGGCACCACGTAATTCCGATGAGATGACACCGTATGAATTATGGTTTAGAGAAACCTAAGTTGTCGTTTCTTAAAAGTTTGGGGCTGCGACGCTTATATGAAAAAGTTTCAGGTTGATAAGCTCGAACCCAAAGCGGATAAAATGCATCTTCATAGGAAACCCAAAACAGTTGGGTATACCTCCTAATTCAGATCCGAAAGCAATATGGATTGTTTCTAGAATCGGGTCCTTTCTCGAGGAAAAGTTTCTCTCGAAAGAATTGAGTGGGAGGATGGTGGAGACTTGATGAGGTTATTGAACCGTCTCTTCAACTAGTGTGTGACAGGGCACAGGGAGTTGTTCCTATGGCACCTACACCAATTGAAGTGGAAGCTTATGATATTGATCATGAAACTTTGGATCAAGTCACTCCCAAACCTCGTAGGATGACAAGGATGCGTACTACTTCAGAGTGGTACGTAATCCTGTCTTGAAGGTCATGTTGCTAGACAACAATGAACCTACGAGCTATGGAGAAGCGATGGTGGGCCCGGATTCCGATAAATGGCTTGAGGCCATAAAATCCGAGAGAGGATCCATGTATGAAAACAAAGTGTAGACTTTGGCAGAATGGCTCGATGGTCGTAAGGCTAATGAGTACAGATGGATTTCAAAAGGAAGACGGACAATGATGGTAAATGTCACCATTAAGAAAGCTCAACTTGTCGTTAAGATGTTTTCCGACAAGTTCAAGGAGTTGACTACGATGAGATTTTCTCACTCGTAGCGATGCTAAGAGTCTGTTGGAATTATATTTGCAATGACTGCATTATTTATGAAATCTTGTAGATAGGATGTCAAAACATTGTTTCCTCGACGATTTTAATGAGGAAAGGTTGTATGTGATACAACCGGAAGGTTTTGTCAATCCCGAAAGATGCTAATAAGTATGCAAAGCTCCAGCAATCCTTCTAAGGACTGGAGTGAGCATCTCGGAGTTGGAATGTATGCTTTGATGATGATCAAAAATTTTGGGTTTGTACAAAGTTTATGAGAAACTTGTATTTCCAAAGAAGTGAGTGGGAGCACTATAGAATTTCTGATGAGTATATGTTGTTGACATATTGTTGATCAGAAATGACGTAGAATTTCTGGAAAGCATATAGGGTTATTTTGAAAGTGTTTTTCAATGGAAAGCCTGGATTAAGCTACTTGAACATTGAGCATCAAGATCTATAAGGATAGATCAAAATGCTTAATAATACTTTCAAATGAGCACATACCTTGACATGATCTTGAAGGTGTTCAAGATGGACCAGT
>NW_021203095.1:0-1656 GCF_002162155.2 Triticum dicoccoides
TCCTCAAGCCACAACACCCAGGGTGATGACTGACCGTGAGTTACTCCTCAGTCTTCATCAGAAGGTTGATCGCAATCACAAATGGGTCAAGCGTCAGTTTGGTTCAATTCTTCACAACATGACCTCAACACACAATGCAGTGAAGAAAAACCAATACTACCTCCATGAAACCTTCAACCGTACCTGGGCTGTTCTCTCTCATGTCTACAGCGCTGCAGATCTGAAGAATATGGGTCTCAAGGAAGAATTTGACTGGTCTGCACATCCATCGAAGAAATTCAAGAAGGTCAAAGTTCCTTCCTTGGTGGCCAGCTCTTATTCTTCATCGCGTGACACTGATGAGTATGAAGATTTGGACGACACTGCGGCAGGCCCTGCTTCAACAAACAACCCCGACAACGCTGGCGCTCCTCCATCGACTTGAAATTCTTCAGGGGCGTTAGTCCTCAGTTTCAATCCCTTTGGTCATTTGATGACAAAGGGGGAGATCTGAGTTAGTCTTCAAGCGGGTCTATATTAAGGGCATTTTTTTAAGTTACAACTCTCGTTCTTCTGAAACTTTTGTTTGGATCGAGTTGTAATCTTAAACCCGATGGTGCGCTGATACTTTTGTTGCATTATGCTTTGCATGCTTATTCCTCGTTAATGACATTGCACGCATGCTGAATATCATCAGGCACCATATTTCATCATGCATTTCAAATTCTTCATATTATATATCAAATGCGTGTACGAATAACAAGATATAGGGGGAGATCTCCATGATTCAACTCTTCAAATGTGCATTGCCTCAAAAGCAAATTCCTCACTATGCACATCTTCAGGGGGAGTTCTTCTATATCTTGTAATCAAATTCCTCAATATCAATGTATACACTTCATATGTTTATCCCCGTTGAAAACTTAACCTATGTTGTCATCAATCACCAAAAAGGGGGAGATTGTAAGTGCATCTAGTGCCCCTTAGTGATTTTGGTGTATTGAAGACTTATAGGTTAAGGGACTAATGCGTTTGTGAGTGTACACAGGTCTATAAGTCTATGAGGAGTTTGATATTTACAGACAAAGTCGACCCCTAAAAATGAAGTTCTTCATTTGAAGACTTTGATATTCTGAAGACTTTCTGAAGACTTTGAAAGTGAAGAAATTGGTGTGACCTTGAAGACTTGGTATTCATTTGTGGAACATGAAGCGTGAAGACTTTTATTTTCGTAGTTTCATTTTATCTTTCTTGAGTCATAGGAAACACCGTACTGCTAAAGGGGGTCGAGGAAATACTAAGGAAAAATTTCCATGTGATGCTCAACTCAAAATCCTACACCTACCAATCCCTTCGAGTGAAGCCTTTGGAAATCTCATACAGTTCAGTCACTTTCTTCAGTGACAGAGACGAAGTTCTTCTGGTCGCTGATGAATTTGTTCTGACTGAGGAGTTAGGAATTCGCCAGTGCGAATTACCTACACTGTGAGGAACATGATAGCCCTGAGGAATTTGAGAGTCAAATTTCTGACCGTTGCTGTGCTGCGCGCCAGCTGTCCCAAAATATCTTATCCACCTAACGGTCATATCATTGAAGGGCATTTATGTCTTATCATGTCGGGCTGCTCCCTAGGCTATAAATAGCCGCCCCCTACAACCACTAGCTGGTTGGCTGCT
>NW_021203096.1:0-1270 GCF_002162155.2 Triticum dicoccoides
TTTTTTTCGGATATAAGCTTCCTTGCACCCTAAGAAGAGCCCCAACCAAGTTACGGTGTGCCCACATAGCATCACCACGTACCGGTGGGTAGGGGTTGCACCCAGATGTTGTGTGGAGGCCGTGGGCCTTCATTTGTGTTGATTCCACCTCCCAAAAATCACATATATTGCAAAATAATTCTCTGTAAAATTTTATTGCATTTGGACTGCGTTTTATAATATGTTAGTGCCAGAAATAATATGTTAGTGCCAGAAATAATATAAAAAGTTGCAACAAACAGGAACAGATACTGGGCACTGGATCAATATGTTAGTGCCAGAAATAATATAAAAAGTTGCCAAAAGTATATAAAAGTTTTATAATATTGGCATGAAACAATCAAAAATTATAGATACGACAGAGATTTATCTTGTAATCGAGTCAATTTGTTAGGGCTTGATCCTTAGTATCCACTATGTTCTGAGATTGATGTTGATATGACTTTGCTTAATGCTTTTCACTAGGGCCCGAGTGCCATTATTTCAGATCTGAACCCTCTTTGTTTTTATGAATATATTTGAGTTCTTGATCCTATCTGCTAGCTATATGCACTTGTTATTGTTCTAAACCATAGACCCCAAGATGACAATAATCGGGATACTCCTCAGGGATGATTGTAATTTGAGGAGTTCATGTATTCACCATGTGTTAATGCTTTGTCTCGGTTCTCTATTAAAAGGAGGCCTTAATATCCCTTTGATTTCCTTATGGACCCCGCTGCCATGGGAGGGTAGGACAAAAGATCTCTTGCATGTTCTTATTATAAGCATGTATGACTATATATAGAGTACATGCCAACATTGAATATATAAATTGGAGCTATTGTGTATCACTCTAGGTTGTGGTTGTTGCATGATGAATGCCATCCATACAAATATCCATCACTGATCCAATGCCCACCCTTTGCTCATATTGTCTTTGCAAAGTTACTACTACTGTTGTTGTCATCGTCATTGTTGTTGTTGTTACAATAACTACAAAACTACTACTATTACTGTCACAATTACTATTGCTATTGCTATCGCTACTATCAAACTATGATACTACCGTGCTATTAAATACTTTGCTGCAGATATATTGCTTTTCAGGTGTGGTTGAATTGACAACTCAACTGCTAAGGCTCATACATATCTTTGGCTCCCTTTGTGTCGAATCAATAAATTTGGGTGAGATACTACCCTCGAAGAATGTCCCCTATACTTGTGGGTTATCAAGACCTTTTTCTAGCGC
>NW_021203097.1:0-1506 GCF_002162155.2 Triticum dicoccoides
CACTATGCGTCCCTGAGCTCCGCCCTGACCCCGTGGAGCTACACACGCGACGCACGCGACCAGAGGAGGCCGCAGTCGACCGGAGCGCCGTCGTCTTCATCTCCGGTGCCCGGAGATCGCCGTCGTCAATTCGCCGTTGCAGAGGCTTCCCCGAGCCCACCGAGCTTCTCTCCCGACCCCTCGTGAGCCCCTGTCCATTTCCCCTCTCTCCCCGTGCCCGTCCGTGCCTTCTAACCGCCCTGACTGTCGGAGCCGACCGTTCCTCGCCGCCGGCGATGACGCAGACGGGGCTAGAGCCACCGTAGCTAACCCCCGAGCACGGCAACGTGCTCAGCACCCTTCCAGGAGCCGAGCGCGCCCACCCGTGCGACCTGCCGTGCCCTCTAGCGCCAACCCCGACCTCGCCGTGCTCCGGTCGCCGCTGCGGGCCCCGTTCCGGTGAGCTCGGGCCACCTCAGCCCCTCCCGTTTGCATAGATGGATGCGGGCGACTCCCAGCTACGCGTAGAGCCCCTCAGTCGCTGATTTGGTCGTCGAAGGAGCGTTTCCGACGCCCTCCGCCGTTGCTGGCGTCGCCGGCGACAAGCCGCGGGTCAACTCCGGCGGGTTTGACCCGGGGTTTGACCCCCTGACATGTGGGCCCAAGCGCCTGCTTAGTTAGTGCTAGGTTAGTTAGTATTAATTAATTTAGTTAATTAGGTGAGCCACTGACATGCGGGCCCCGCCCGGCTAACTAAGTTAGTTAGGGCTAACTAACTTGGTTAGTTGACTGGGTCACTGACCAGTGGACCCCACTGGTCAGGTTTGACCTGGTCAACGCCTTTGACTTGCTGACGTCATGACGACGTCGTGCTGACGCAGTAACCTATTTACTGGATTTATTAATAATCAGGAAATTCCAGAAAATTGTATAAACTTCAATAATTCATAGAAAATTAACCGTAACTCCAAATTAAATAATTTATATATAAAAAATTATCAGAAAAATTCAAGGAATCCAGCTGTACCATTTTCATGCATGTTAGAACAACTTATAGATGCTGTTTAGCACAAATCAAATAAAGGGCATTTAAATAATCACATATGGAGTTTGAATTTGAATCTTGGATTCAAACCAACTCCATTTAATCTGGTTTTAGATGCATTAGCCCAAAACACATTCATTTTGCCATGTCATAGCATGCATCATATTGTGCATTGCATTGATCGTGCTTTTTCTGTATTGCCGGTATTTGTCCCCTCTCGATAGACGTGATACCGATGATGTGATCGTTGACACTGATGAAGACTCAATGCTATCTTCAGAAGTGCCAGGCAAGCAAAACCCCCTTGTTCATTCCGATAAAATCCCACTCTCTCGCTCCTGCTCTCTTTTACTGCATTAGGACAACAACGACATATTTGTTACTTGCTGCGGTAGCTGAACCCCTTTATCCTTTGCATGACCTGTCATTCCACAGTAATTAGATGAAACCCACTAGCATGAGTAGGAGTTGTTTGAGCCCTG
>NW_021203098.1:0-1194 GCF_002162155.2 Triticum dicoccoides
ATAATTTGATTAGAACTTTATTATCATGAACTTAGTCTAAAACCTTTGCAAATATGTCTTGTAGATCAATGGCCAACGCTAATGTCAACATGAACTTCAACGCGTTCCTAGAGAAAACCAAGCTGAAAGATGATGGCAGCAACTATACGGACTGGGTCCGGAACCTGAGGATCATCCTCATAGCTGCCAGGAAACAATATGTCCTAGAAGGACCGCTAGGTGACGCTCCCGTCCCAGAGAACCAAGACATTATGAATGCTTGGCAGTCTCGCGCTGATGATTACTCCCTCGTTCAGTGCGGCATGCTTTACAGCTTAGAACCGGGGCTCCAAAAGCGTTTTGAGCATCACAGAGCATATGAGATGTTCGAAGAGCTGAAACTAGTTTTTCAAGCTCATGCCCGGGTCGAGAGATATGATGTCTCCGACAAGTTCTACAGTTGTAAGATGGAGGAAAACAGTTCTGTCAGTGAGCACATCCTGAAGATGTCTGGGTTGCACAACCGTATGACCCAGCTGAACATTAACCTCCCAGATGAGGCGGTCATTGACAGAATCCTCCAGTAGCTCCCACCAAGCTACAAGAGCTTTGTGATGAACTACAACATGCAGGGAATGGAAAAGACCATTCCTGAAGTGTTCTCGATGCTGAAGTCAGCAGAGGCTGAAATCAAGAAAGAACATCAAGTGTTGATGGTCAATAAGACCACTAAGTTCAAGAAGGGCAAGGGTAAGAAGAACTTCAAGAAGGACGGCAAACATGTTGCCGCGCCTGGTAAGCCAGTTACCGGGAAGAAGTCAAAGAATGGACCCAAGCCTGAGACTGAGTGCTTTTATTGCAAGGGGAAGGGTCACTGGAAGCGGAACTGCCCCAAATACTTAGCGGATAAGAAGGCCGGCAACACCAAAGGTATATTTGATATACATGTGATTGATGTGTACCTTACCAGTAATCGTAGTAACTCCTGGGTATTTGATATCGGTGCCGTTGCTCATATTTGTAACTCACAGCAGGAGCTGCGGAATAAACGGAGACTGGCAAAGGACGAGGTGACGATGCGCGTCGGGAATGGTTCCAGAGTCGATGTGATCGCCGTCGGCACGCTGCCTCTACATTTACCTACGGGATTAGTTTTGAACCTTAATAATTGTTATTTAGTGCCAAGTTTGAGCATGAACATTGTATCAGGATCTC
>NW_021203099.1:0-949 GCF_002162155.2 Triticum dicoccoides
CGCGCTCCCCCGCCATGGCCGACGCCACCATCGCCGTGCCTTCGTCGTAGCCGTGCTCCCCGCCGCCGGTGCGTCCTCTCACCGTGTCCAGGAGCTCCGCCGCTGTCCACTTCATCGAGCAGCCGAGCCCCGAGCGCTCGCAACGCCCGAGTCCACCGCAACGACCTCGCCCGAACCGTTGTCGCCGGAGATCCCCTTCAACGCCGTCGTCGCTCCGGTCCATCTCCGGCCGCACCAAGGACTCCGTCGCACTCACTGTGAGCTTAGCCATCTTCCCCTCCCTTCCGTTCTTGCTCCCGAGCCGTGTAGCAACCTCCCGGAGCTCAACCGCACCCACCACCGTGGAGCTCGTCGCCGACGTGCTCCCAGTCATCCTCCGGCCACAAACTGGTGTCCATCATGCTCACCGTGTCACTTAGCATCTAGCTAGCCACTCCCCGAGCCTCACCGACCCCTCTAGCGTCAAGTTCGTCTTCGGCCGAACCCCGGTGGCCGCCAAAGTCGTCACTGGCGCCAACTCCGGCCACCCCGACCCCAACGGACTCCACCAAGAGCTGCGGCTCGTCCCCAGCTCCACTCCGGTGGTCTCGGCGACCCATTTGGTGGCCGGAACGACCAAAACCACTTCCGCCGCCGCGTCGGGCTCGCCGGCGGCTAAACGCCGGTGCAGCCGACCCGGGTTTGACCACGGGTGGGCCCTGGTTGACTCCCCTGAGTCAATGACAGGTGGGGCCCAGCCCTGTTAATTAAACAGGTTTAGTTTTAATTAACTTTAATTAAATTAATCACCCTGACACGTGGGACCCACTGTCAGGTTTGACCTGGACCAGTTCCGTTGACCTGCTGACGTCACACTGACGTCAGGCTGACGCAATAATTGATTTTCTGGATTTAAATTAAATCAGGAAATTCCAGAATATTATTTAAACTTCAAAATTTCATAACTTTT
>NW_021203100.1:0-1268 GCF_002162155.2 Triticum dicoccoides
TAATAAGGGGAACAACCACTGGAGCAGGATTACCCTAGATACTTGGTAGATGAGAAGGCTGGCAAGGTCGATAGAAGTATATTGGATATACATTATGTTAATGTGTACTTTCCTAGTACTCCTAGTAGCACCAGGGTATTGGATACCGGTTCGGTTGCTAAGTGTTAGTAACTCGAAATAAAAGCTACGGAATAAACGGAGACTAGCTAAAGGTGAGCTGACGATATATGTTGGAAGTGTTTCCAAGGTTGATATGATCAAGCATCGCATGCTCCCTCTACCACCGAGATTGGTGTTTGCGTTGAGCATAGACATGATTGGATTATGTCTATCGCAATACGGTTATTCATTTAAGGAGAATAATGGTTACTCTATTTATTTGAATAATACCTTCGATGGTCTTGCACCTAAATAAATGGTTTATTGAATCTCGATCGTAGTGATACACATTTTTATGCCAAAAGATATAAGATAGTAATGATAGTACCACTTACTTGTGGCACTGCCATGTAAGTCATAATGGTATAAAACGCATGAAGAAGCTCCATGTTGATGGATCTTTGGACTCACTCGTTTTGAAAAGTTTGAGACATGCGAACCATGTCTATTGGTGTATATGCATGAAGAAACTCCATGCAAATGGACCGTTTGAACTCACTTGATTTTGAATCACTTGAGATATGCAAATCATACCACATAGGCAGGATGACTGAAAAGCCTCGGTTTCAGTAAGATGGAACAAGATAGCAACTTGTAGGAAGTAACACATTTTGATGTGTGCAGTCCAATGAGTGCTGAGGCATGCAGTGGATATCGTTATGTTCTTACTTCACAGATGATTCGAGTAGATGTTGAGAATATTTACTTGATGAAACACAAGTCTGAATTATTGAATGGTTCAAGTAATTTCAGAGTGAAGTAGAAGATCAATGTGACAAGAGGATAAAATGTCTATGATACGATCATAGAGATGAATATCTGAGTTACGAGTTTTGGCACACAATTAAGACATTATGGAAATTGTTTCGCAATTAATACTGCCTGGAACACCATAATGTGATGGTGTGTCCGAACATCATAGTTGCACCCTATTGGATATGGTGCGTACCATGATGTCTCTTATCGAATTACCACTATCGTTCATGGGTTAGGCATTAGAGACAACCACATTCACTTTAAATAGGGCACCACGTATTTCCGTTGAGATGACACCGTATGAATTATGGTTTAGAGAAACCTAAGTTGTCGTTTCTTAAAGGTTGGGGCTG
>NW_021203101.1:0-1760 GCF_002162155.2 Triticum dicoccoides
GTTTTGAGTCAGGTATGTCTGTGCAGTCCGAATCTGAATCCAGAACGTGAGAGACTTGGATTCTATCTTCTCTTGGCCCAAAATTGACATGAGAGGACTTTTTGAACACAACCTAAACATCTCCTTTTCCCTTATCTTCATATGTGGATTGTACAAATGTCCCATACACCTGCAATTAGACAAAACACAAAAGTGTGTGAAGTATTTTTGTTCTGGATAACATAAATAGACTATTGAATAGTTTGCATTAGAAATCACCTGACAAATATGCATGTATGCAATATTTTTGGTCGTATCCAAGGTAGTCATGTCCTCATCACTAAGTAGCCTAGACACCTTAGGAGACTCAAGTCACAACTCAAACAACCGCTAATGCTATGGGGAACTGATGAGGACATCAATACCATTGTTACACCCACATCCCCTACTGTTACATATACTGGACCAATTACTAGAGCTCGCGCACGCCAATTAAATTACCAGGTACTTTCCTTTCTTGGTAATGATTCTAATGTTCATGAGATTATGATGCTGCCTAAATTGGATACATTTGTTTTGCTTACAAATGAAGGGCCTAGCTTGGAGAAGGATGAACATTGGAGCAAGAACACACATGGAGTTGATGGCATGCGCAAGGGGATCAAGAACGGAGTTACAAGTGATGATTTCAGGACTTTAAAGCCGCCATAAGGAGTGCATGAAGCCTTGGACGAAATATACAAGATGCCACTTCATAATATTCGTCCATAGGCTCTTCTAGGTGCTGTGTCACCTTATTAATGGGCCAGGCCCATGTAATTTCGAAATACTTAAGTATAAGCTATTTTTAGAGTCCGTATGTGTGGGGAAACAAGAGTTAGGGTTGGTTTCGGACCCCACCCTCAAGGGCCACGAAATTCCCCCCTCTTCCTCCATATATACAACCCTTAGGGCGTCGTTTAGACTTTGGGTTTTGTTTAGATCAAAAGTTCGCCATAGCTGCAACTTCGCGTACTTCGTTTGTGTCCAACGACCAGACCAAGACGTCACAGAACCCCACCTTGATCAATAAAGCTTTCATCTTATATTCGCAATATCCAGATTGCAATCTCAGTTTCTTGCTTGTTCTTCGTTTGCTCGCGGGAAACAGACCCTCATGGTCAGGTTGATCGTGCTCCGGCGTGGTCAATAACCCTCTAATAGAGGCAAAGGTGTCTCGTCTTTCGATGAGATGATGGATATCGCTTTGGTGGAAGTCGACTTTGACGATCCGACTACGAACGTGCGAGGACGTCGCGCCTTAGCAATCGCTAAACCAACTCCGAGAGGTTATTGACCACGCCGGAGCACGATCAACCTGACCACGAGGGTCTGTTTCCTGCGAGCAAACGAAGAACAAGCAAGAAACTAAGATTGCAATCTGGATATTGCGAATATAAGATGAAAGATTTATTGATCAAGGTGGGGTTCTGTGACGCCTTTGTCTGGTCGTTGAACACAAACGAAGTACGCGAAGTTGCAGCTATGGCGAACTTTTAATCTAAACAAAACCCAAAGTCTAAATGATGCCCTAAGGGCTGTATATATGGAGGAAGAGGGGGGAATTTCGTGGCCCTTGGTGGAGGGGTCCGAAATCAACCCTATCTCTTGTTTCCCCACACATACGGACTCTAAAAATAGCCTATACTTATGTATTTCGAAATTACATGGGCCTGGCCCAATAATAAGGTGACGCAGCACCTAAAATAGCCTCGGGACGAAATTTATGAAGTGGCATCTTG
>NW_021203102.1:0-1374 GCF_002162155.2 Triticum dicoccoides
GGGGACAGATCCTGTCGCAAAGGATAACGATACACAGGCATCACCAAACAATGTGCAACAATATGATGCATGCATGAAACATGGCAATATGAGTGTGTTGGGCTAATGCAACTAAAGCCAGAAGGGTTTGAACAAATTTGAATCAAAGATTCAAATTTCAAATTCAAATATGGCCTTTTAAAGTGCCTTTTCTTGTTCTGATTAAAACATCAACTTAACTTGTTTGATCATGCATGAAAATGGTACAGATGGATAGATTGGATTTTTCTGATCATTTTTCATATATTATTTGTCCAATTTGGAGTTACAGAATAAAAGTTATGAATTTTTGAAGTTTAATTAATATTCTGGAATTTCCTGATTTAATTTAAATCCAGAAATTCAATTACTGC
The DNA here is from genome assembly GCF_002162155.2 of Triticum dicoccoides. Lineage (NCBI taxonomy): Eukaryota > Viridiplantae > Streptophyta > Magnoliopsida > Poales > Poaceae > Triticum > Triticum dicoccoides. Next base: position 393 of record NW_021203102.1, read on the forward strand.
GTCAGCCTGACATCATAGTGACATCAGCAGGTCAACAGGGCTAGCTCGGGTCAAACCTGACGTGTGGGGTCCACACGTCAGTGTCACAGGGGCTAATCCCGCGTTGACCCCGGGCTGGTTAGCTTTGACTAACCCCTGGGGCCCACTGTCAGCGTCTGTAGGGTGTGGATTAGTGGTTAATCAACTAGGCCACGTCAGCTCGCCGGAGTTCTGGCCGGCGGCGACCAACAGTGCGGCGGCGATAGTGGTTTTGGTCGTTTCGGCCACCAAATGGAACATGGCGACCACCAGAGTGAAGCTGAGGACGACCCGCGGCTCTTGGCGGAGTCAGTTGGGGTCGGGGTGGCCGGAGTCGACGGCGGCGAGCTCGGTTGCGGCTGCCGGGGTTCGGTCGTGCACGGGAACGGTGTTGCAGGACGTTAGGGGGGGTGTTGGAGCGTGCTACGTGCTCCTAGTGAGATGTGGAGCACGATGGTGAGCTCGGTTGGGCGCTACGGCGACCGTGGCCACGACGGCGACATCGCCGGCGGCGTGAAGCTTTCGGCCGCGGTGGGGCTAGGGCCTAGGGGTCGGGAGAGAGCCGGGAAGAAGGGGGAAACGGTGGCGTAGCTCACCGCGGTTGCAGTGGGCGTCGAAGCAGGCTCGGGGACGCGCTGGAGACGGCGAATTCGTCGGCGACGGTGGTCGGAGTCCGAAGAGGGGAACGGCGACGTGGCGGCGATGCAGGGCTTCCGGGGACTCGTGGAGCGGTGGGGAGGAAGAGGGAGTCGAGGCGGAGCTCCTGAGCTAATCGGGGAAGCGAGGGGTGGTCGGAGGCAGTGGCTAAGGCGAACGGCGGCGACGGTGTGCTTCGGCCGTGAGAGGGAGAGAGCGAGGGAGAACCGGGGGAGAGTGAATGGGGTGTCGGCGAGGTCGGGGCGACGACCAGAAGACGATCCACGCGGCGCAACGGCGACCAGGGCGATGCAGAGAGGCTGGGTGG
>NW_021203103.1:0-997 GCF_002162155.2 Triticum dicoccoides
TTCTCTCTTCATCCTAGTCCACCAGAACCTCTGGCGTAGGTCCTGATACATCTTAGTGCTACCGGGATGAATGGTGAGAGGAGATTCATGAGCTTCCTTAAGGATCAAACGCCTCAGGTTTCGCACTTTGGGAACCACTAGTCGATTCCCGAAGTATACGACCCCTTGATCATTAATGGAGAAGCAATTCGCAATTCCTTTCTGAATGTTTCTTTTGATGCGGGAAATTCCCGGATCTACCTTCTGTGCTTTGATAATCTGGTCCGTAAGGGTAGGTTTTGCCACCAAGGTGGAAAGAAAACCTTGAGGAACAATGTGAAGGTTAAGCTTCCGAAATTCCTCATGGAGAAGCGGTTGACTTTGTTGTAACATCAGGTTGTTACAATAAGATTTACGACTTAGCGCATCAGCCATGACGTTGGCTTTCCCTGGGGTGTAGGTTATCTCTAAATCGAAGTCTGTGATCAACTCAACCCAACGTCTTTGCCTGAGATTCAGATCCGGTTGGGTGAAAATGTACTTCAGACTTTGGTGATCAGTGAATATTTAGCAACGATTACCGAGGAGGTAATGTCGCCAGGTCTTAAGTGCATAGACTACGGCTGCAAGCTCTAGATCATGAGTAGGATAATTCTCCTCATGTGGGTGCAATTGCCGTGAAGCGTAGGCAATTACGTGTCGATCTTGCATGAGAATGCAACCTAGTCCTTGTCGCGAGGCGTCGCAGTAGATAACAAAGTCCTTAGAGAAGTCTGGCGGTACCAGTACGGGAGCAGAGGTCAGGCGTCTTTTCAGTTCCTGAAAGCTGTGCTCACATTGTGGAGTCCATTCGAACTTCTTATCTTTCTTGAGGAGTTCGGTTAGAGGTTTAGCAACTTTGGAGAAGTTTTCGACAAAGCGACGGCAATAGCTCGCTAAGCCTAGAAAACTCCGAACTTGCTTGACCGATTCAGGTGGAGTCCAATTAAGGACGGCTTGAACTCGCTCAGGGTTAACA
>NW_021203104.1:0-1752 GCF_002162155.2 Triticum dicoccoides
GGTGGAGATGGGCTGGGCTGGCCAGGTGGGCCTGGTGGGCTGCAGAGGTAAGTCCAGGTAAGGTTTCTCTCCTCTGTCTTTTGTTTCTATTTCAGTTCTGTTTTTCTTTATTTAATTCTTTTGCCACTGTTTTGAAATAAAATAATAATTCAAACAATGCCAAAGCTCCTCTGAATATTTTTATTTTGCTAGATGGACTTTTCCAAAAGCTTATAAAATATTCCAGGGGTATTTGAAATTATATTCTAATTATATGAATATAATTCAAATTCAAATAGCTAATGAATTAAATTCAAAGTCCCAAAATAAATCCTTAAAAATGTTCAATATTTTGGTTGGGACCAGAACCCTTACCAAAAATTATCAAACATTTAGGAAAAGCATTTTGGAGCAATGAATGAGATTTCTAGGGTTTTTGCCCCTCTTTTATTTAAGTTTTTGAGGCTTCCAAAATTCCTCAGCTCAAGTTTCAAAAATATAGACATGATGCACACATGAAGCTAGCCTAGAGCACTACCAGCAGCTAGGGATGTGACAACTCACCCCCACTAAATAAGAATCTCGTCTCGAGATTCAAGCGTAGGGTAAGGTGAAGGGGGAACGCAAACTAGTATAATCTTCACGATCCAGGGTGCACTTCATAGGAACGTTGATTCGATCACCATCATTGTCTTGAAGTCTTGCTCTGAGAAATCCTGTCAACATGACATGGAGGGAAGAAGGAGACTCTAGAAGGGTCGATCTCCTCGAAGATCGAACAACTCAGGATTAACTCACGGAATGAGACATAGAACCATCTCTCGGGTTGAGACACGAGATACACATCAATAGGGGTGGAAAGAAACGGATGACGAAGGTTCACTAGGTAGACAACAATTTCATACCTAAAAAGGTGGTAAACGATTGTCAACGTAGCGAGGAGTTGAGTTGCCATGATACCACGACGAAACATCCTGGAGGAGGGTGATTCGTAGATTATTTCCTTAAGTGGCAAAAAGAATTACCTTTGATTCAGAGATCATTGAAACTCTTCATACCAGCCTAAGGCAATTCACAACGATCGTTTGGAGGGGGTCGGTAGAATGGCATACTCGGACTTGGATGATGTGGATTACCTTGTTGAAGACAACGTAATGGATGAATTTGCTTATCACCGGAAATGGAAGAGACCCATGGTAGAATGGCACATTGGCGGTGCAAGCTGGGAACAAAATGCAAATGCTGGGAATGATTCTGGTAACTGGGAAAGAACCCAACAATAGAGAGTGAGTTCACTGTTTGAAAAGGTCAAAGCATTGTCGAGGAAACTGAGAGAAATCCCAGTTAGTGCCGATGATATCACGTAGCGCTTGTGCGTGCTCTCAAGAACTTGAGCATTTCCACAATCATCAAGGTTTTACCAACATCCGTGTCAAGGGTCCGGTAACACAACTTACTACCATGATGAATGGTGATGGAGGATGCAGATGCAAAGGAAGATAACACCTTCTCAAATTTCACCCTTGGCGGGGCCAAGGAAATAAAATCTGGATGATCGACCGAGAGACATTTAGCACTCCGCTTCTAATGTTCTCCTTGATGTGCTAGCGTAATCCACCCATAGATATGGTTTGATATCTAGAACATCAAGTAAAAGGTCGGACTTCGGAACACAGAAATCCATAGGGGCAACTAGGGAGTAAACCCTACGAAATCCCTATGGGGAGGTGGCCAACTTCATCAATCAAGATATTATAATAACAGGTCTTCCGG
>NW_021203105.1:0-1170 GCF_002162155.2 Triticum dicoccoides
TTTGAAAAGAGGAGGAGTGGATCAAGATGGTTCTGGGTTGTGGGTACAAAGGACTATCCAGGAGAGTTGGTTTGAGGTCAAAACTCAAATGAAAAAGAGTACTTGCTTTGAAAATCCCTTAGGCTCCAAATAATTTTCAGAATTGATTTGAGAGGAAAAATAATTAGAATAAAATCCAAAACTTGTTTGGATTAGTTGGGACAGAGAACTTAGGTTGATCACAAGGTGTAGGGGAGGTTTTGGAGGGGTTTTACCACATGGGCAAAAATGCCAAGTCATGGGTGGTTTTCAAGATATGAAAATCCCAAGTTTTTCATAGATTTCTTTTTAAAAGAAAAAGATTAAACTCCAAAAATGAATTTGAGAGGGAACCAACAGAGAAGAAGTTTCAAAAGATTCAAACACCAAAGTTTGAAAAAAAAAATCCTTGCCAAAGCAAAGGATGTTTTTAAGAGGAAGGTTTTCTGAAAAAAATTAAAAGGCCTCTTTTCAAAGAAAACCACAAGGTTTTTGATAAAAACCAAATTTTAATTTTTGGAGTGTCACAACACCTACCCCCTTAGGAAAAATCTCGTCCCCTTGATTCCAGCTGATCCTTAAATAAGTGTGGATGCTCTGTCCGAAGAAAATCCTCGCTTTCCCAAGTTGCTTCACTGTCGGTGTGATTGCTCCACTGGACTTTGAAAAACTTGATGGTCTTCTATCGGGTCCTCCTTTCAGACTCCTCTAATATTCTTACGGGACGTTCCCGATAAGTGAGGTCTGGCTGCACGTCAATGTTTTCATGGGATACTTGTTTCTCTGGGTTGCTTACGCACTTCCTTAATTGAGAGACGTGGAACACGTCGTGAATGTCGGACAAGTCTTCGGGTAAGTCTAGCTGATAGGCTACGGTGCCTCTTCGTGCCACTATGCAGAATGGTCCAATGAATCTTGGTGCTAACTTTCCTTTAATCTTAAACCGTTGCAATCCTCTCATAGGGGACACTCTCAGGTATACGAACTCACCGGGTTCAAAGCTGACCCTTCGATGTTTCTGATCATAATAACTCTTCTGTCGACTTTGAGCGGTCTTAAGTCGGTCTCTGATTAGCTTGACCTTTTCCTCGGCTTCTCTGAGCATGTCTGGTCCGAAGATGCGGCTGTCTCCGGTCTCTGACCAATTTAACG
>NW_021203106.1:0-1017 GCF_002162155.2 Triticum dicoccoides
AATCGCTTTACTCAATATTCGGAGTTACTTGACACCGCTGGTTGCCGATCACCGCCTGCTGCATGGTAAGAACTTGTAAGACATTGATATTTGCTTTACTGTGAGCGTTTTACCACCACATCCTAGTAGTTATAGGAACATTATTTTTGGGTTTTGTTTCTTGTTCTACTAATCATGACAGGATCCAGAGTCAATTCATGGGCTTTGTCGATCGCGGGAGACGTGCCACCACCTTTGCAAATACCACAACCGTCACGAGAGGTGCACAAACATCCAAATGCACATGATCAGGTTAATGTATCTATACCACCATTTAATGGCCGTTTTAAACCTGCTTTATATATTGAATGGGAGTTCGACATAAAAAATATATTTGCTTCCCATAATTTCAATGAACATAAAAAGGTTAAGGTTGCGGTTGGTTCTGTCACTGGTTATGCTTGTGTTTGGTGGAGTGAATATTGTCGGTTACACCCTGATTATATACCTACTACTTGGGATGATTTCAAACTTGCCATGCGACATACTTTCGTCCCTGCTTATTATACTCGTGACATGATTAAGAAGTTGCAACACTTAAAACAAGGTAGTGAAACTGTAACAAAATATTATGATGATTTACAAACTACCTTGTTGCATTCCTCTTTAGAAGAAAGTGAAGATGATTTTATGGATAGATTTTGGGGAGGATTAAACCGTGATATTCAAGAGATACTAATTCATGAAGAGTGTTATCCTATGGACCATTTGTTTCATCTTGCTTGCAAAGCTGAACAAGAAATAAAACGACGTGTTGGCCACGAGGAGAACAAGCGCACGGTGCACATTCCAAGAGTTGATATGATTGTTCCTTCAACTACTAAGCATACTATGACAACCACATCCGTTGTTGTCAGGACTACATCACCTCCACCATGTGACACATCGCCCCCGAGAGTGGCTACATCATCTGAGTTGATCATAAGAGGTAATGACAAAGGTACTGATCTTCCATCTCTACATGAGAATGATGAATGC
>NW_021203107.1:0-955 GCF_002162155.2 Triticum dicoccoides
CTCTTTCCTTCCCCCTCCAAATAAGATAAGGAAAAGAGAGGGAAACCTACTTGGAGTAGGTTTCCCCCTCCTCATGGCGCGCCCCCCTAGGGCCGGCCACCTCCTCCCTCCCTCCTTTATATACGGGGGTAGGGGGGCACCCTAGAACACACAAGTTGATCATTGATCGTTCCTTAGCCGTGTGCGGTGCCCCCCTCCACGATATTACACCTCGGTCATATTGTAGCGGTGCTTAGGCGAAGCCCTGCAACAGGAGAACATCAAGATCATCACCACGCCGTCGTGCTGACGGAACTCCCCCTCGGCGCCTCTGCTGGATCGGAGATCGAGGGTGCGTCATCGAGCTGTACGCGTGTCAAGAACTCGGAGGTGCCGGAGTAACGGTACTTGGATCGGTTGAACCGGAGGACGTACGACTACTTCCTCTACGTTGCGTCAATGCTTCCGCTTCAGTCTACGAGGGTACGTAGACAACACTCTCCCCTCGTTGCTATATCATCACCATGATCTTGCATGTGTGTAGGAAATTTTTTGAAATTACTACGTTCCCCAACAGTGGCATCCGAGCCTAGGTTTTATGCGTTGATGTTATATGCACGAGTAGAACACAAGTAAGTTGTGGACGATATAAGTCATACTGCCTACCAGCATGTCATACTTTGGTTCAGCGGTATTGTGAGATGAAGCGGCCCGGACCGACATTACGCGTACGCTTACGCGAGACTGGTTTCACCGTTACGAGCACTCGTGCTTAAAGGTGGCTGGCGGGTGTCTGTCTCTCTCACTTTAGTTGAACCGAGTGTGGCTACGCCCGGTCCTTGTGAAGGTTAAAACGGAGTCTATTTGACAAACTATCGTTGTGGTTTTGATGCGTAGGTGAGATTGGTTCTTGCTTAAGCCCGTAGCAGCCACGTAAAATTTGCAACAACAAAGTAGAGGACGTCTAACTTGTTTT
>NW_021203108.1:0-804 GCF_002162155.2 Triticum dicoccoides
CAGAAAAATCTTCACCACATGCATATATAATGTTGATCTCCTATATATGTTTTGCAAAAATTCTATATAATCCCACAAAAATATCGAAGACTAATGGCGAAGCTTCATAAAATTTGACTTAGGTCAAACTAATATGCAGAGTAAATAAAACAGAAAAAGTAGTTAAGTTTATTTTGACAATCACCCAATAACCCTGAAAGAACTGGCTCTACCCAACTTATATCCATCCAGAGGCCCAAAGAGAACTGACCCTTAATATATACTCCCTCCTTTAGTGATCTAAACATTCTCATATTTCTTGACGTGATCTAGCCCAAAGAGAACCGACCCTTAATTATATACTCCCCTTTAGTGATCTAAATACTCTTATATTTCTTTACGCGATCTAAACATTCTAATATTTCTTTATGCAGGGAGTACATGAACTAAAGCACTGTCATGTGTCATCCCATGGAAGAAACAGAGAATTGCAGAGCAAACTAATAATTCATTTATTATTCATAAAGAACTGTACTGAATTACGTACACGAGCGAAAGCACTGTCATGTGTCGAAGATTAACCATGGTTAACATCCATGGAGCTGGTTTGAGTAATGAGAGGGGTTAGCTAGGCAGGCAGGCGGCAGACCTTGAGACAGGCTCGACGTTGATGGCGCGGCACTCGTAGCAGCCGGAGAGGCCGCGGAGGGAGGACGGGTGCCCCGGCGACGGTGGTGTGGACGGGGCGGGGTCGAGGTGGGGCAGCGGCGTCGGGGCGGGGTCGAGGCGGCGTCGGGGCGGCGGGGCAGTGTCGAGGCGGAGTCG
>NW_021203109.1:0-1079 GCF_002162155.2 Triticum dicoccoides
ATATTCAGCATGTATAAGTTGGTTTTTCATGCATGAAACTAGTACAGATGGAAAGATTGCATTTTTCTGATAATTTTTCATATATAAATTATTTAAATCTGAGCTACGGTTGAATTGTTATGAATTTTTGAAGTTTAAATCATTTTCTGGATTTTCTGAATTATTTTAATTCCAGAAAATATATAATTGCGTCAGCATGACGTCAGCACGACGTCAGCGGTCAACTGGGCTGGTCCGGTCAAACCTGACGTGTGGGACCCACACGTCAGTGACAGGGGGGTTAACAGGGGTTAATTAATTTAATTAAAAGGTTAGGGGGGGTCGGGCCCACTGGTCAGCGACCCTGGGGGGTCAAACCCGGTCAACTCGCCGGCGTTTAGCCGCCGGCGAGGCCGAGCGCGGCGGAGGAAGTGCATTTGCACGTTACGGCCACCAAACGGGAGGCAGAGAGCTTCTACGAGCTCCTGGGAACGAGCCGCAGCTCTTGGTGGTTATGGTTGAGCTCGGGGTGGCCGGAGACGTCGCCGGCGACGACTTTGGCGGTCGCCGGAGTTCGGGCGCCGATGGAAACGGCGCCACCGTGCACGGGAGGATCAACGGGTAGCAACTACGCGTTCTGCAGGCTCCCACAAAGCCAACAGGCATATGCACGGGGCCGATTGGCCACCGGAGCCTCGTCGGCGACGAGTTCGTGCGGCGGTGTGCTTCGGGCATCATGGGAAGTGGTGCTACAACGAGCGCTAGGCCGTGGGGTTAGGGGGAAACGACGGAGGAGCTCACTGGGAGGTCGAAGCGCAGCTCAGTGGGCCTGGGGACGACCTAGACGGCGCGAATCGAAGACGAGGTCACCGGCGGCCGAAGGTTGAAGAAGAGCTCGAAGTCGACGCTGCAGGGCTTCCGGCGGGGCGTGGTTCGGTGAGGGGGGTCGAGGACGACGTCGCGGAGCTCGTGGGCACAACCGAGGGGCGAGGGGGTGGCTGTGGCCGTGGTGGTTCTCGTCGGTGGCGGCGGTCGCGTTCGGTGGAAGTGAGGGGGAGCCAGAGGAGGGGAGGAGGGCGAGGGAGAGTGAGAGCGGTGCG
>NW_021203110.1:0-1328 GCF_002162155.2 Triticum dicoccoides
CCGTCCCGATCCCCCCCTGCTCTCTCTCACTCTCCCCCGGCTCTCCCCTCCTCTCCCTCGCTCTCTCTCTCACACGGCCGAACACCACCGTCGCCGCCGTTCGCCATAGCAGCCATCTCCGGCCACCCCTCGCTCCCCCGACTAGCTCAGGAGCTCCGCCTCGACTCCCTCTTCCTCCCCACCGCTCCACAGCTCCCCGGAAGCCCTGCATCGCCGCCACGTCGCCGTTCCCCTCTTCGGGCTCCGATCATCGTCGCCGTCGAATTCGTCGTCTCCAGCGCGTCCCCGAGCCCGCTAACCACCTCTGCAGCCCCGCGGTGAGCCCTCGGATCGTTTCCCCCTTCTCCCCTGGTCTCTTTCGACCTCTAGGCCCTAGCCCCACCTTGGCCGAGAGCTCCACGCCGCCGGCGATGTCGCCGTCGTGGCCACGGTCACCGTAGCACCCAACCGAGCACACCATCGTGCTCCACACCTCACTAGGAGCACGTAGCGCGCACTAACGCCTCCCCAAGCCCCCTGCAACGTCGATTCCGACCGCACCCGAACTCCGGCAGCCGCAGCCGAGCTCGCCGCTGTCAACTCCGGCCACCCCGAGCCCAACCACCACCACCAATAGTCGCGGCTCAACCTCAGCAACACGTAGATGCCTTCCGCCGTCCATTTGGTTGCCGGAATGGCAAAAAGCACTTTCGCCGCCGTCTCGGGCCTCGCCGGCGTCATGTCGCCGGTGGGGTTTGACCTGTCCGACCTGAGGTTTGACCCCCAGGGTCACTGACGCGTGGGCCCTGTCGGTCAGATGGTTAGATTAGCGCTAACCACTGTTAGTTAACCCCTGACACTGACCAGTGGGCCCCAGCGCCACTAATTAGTAATTAGAATTAATTTAACCCTGTTTAACCCCCTGTCACTGACGTGTGGGCCCCACACGTCAGGTTTGACTCCAGCCAGCCGCAGTTGACCACTGACGTCATGCTGACGTCATGCTGGCGCAATAATTATAATTTCTGGATTTAATTTAAATCAGGAAATTCCAGAATATTATTTAAACTTCAAAAATTCATAACTTTTATTCTGTAACTCCAAATTGGACAAATTATATATGAAAAATGATCAGAAAAATCCAATCTATCCATCTGTACTATTTTCATGCATGATCAAACAAGTTAAATTGATGTTTTAAGCAGAACAAGGAAAAGCACTTTAAAAGGCCATATTTGAATTTGAAATTTGAATCCTTGATTCAAATTTGTTCAAACCCTTCTGGTTTTAGTTGCATTAGCCCAATACACTCATATTGCCATGTTTCATGCATGCATCATATTGTTGCA
>NW_021203111.1:0-1577 GCF_002162155.2 Triticum dicoccoides
GGAGGGTAGGTCCGCCGGCGGCGCTCTGGGAACCGGTCATGAGGAGGAAAGAGAAGATAGGCCTGATACCAAGTTAAGGAGTAAATCTCTCACATTGATTAGCATTGATCACAGGTTCACATATATGGAGGAGCAGCCTCCTGTACCCACGCACACACTAGCGATCCTATAAACCAGGAGAGATAAGCGGGATAAGTACAACATGTACGTGACATTACAACAGAATATCTACAACTCAACAGATATATCCATTTGAGGCATAAGCTTTTTCGGACGGAGGGAGTAGCATATTGCGTTTGTGCTCTCTTTGAATTTGAGTATACGGCCGAGAACAAATATGTCATTAATATTAATGTCTAAGAATTATTTTGTCTACCATTTTTAACAGCTTTGTCTGCCATTCTAACCGGTTCTAGCAGAGATTGATGGATATAGAAGAAATATGCAAGCAGCTGTCCCTAGGTACGTGTAGCATCTCCTACTAATAACCAACCTCAGTAGCATAAGCGGGAGTGACCCTTTCATCTGGCAATGACATGCCGAACAATCCACCGCGTGAGGCAATGTGTAGCTAAATATCCTTTAGTTTCTTATAGGGCATCTATTTTTTTTTAGGGCATCTTCAACACGGACTCTCAAATCGTCCACATACGTTCGGACTGCACGGTCCGGACGTGTTGTACCATTCAACGCGGGTCTCGGTCCGCTTGGTGGTCCGGATGCACTTTTTTCCGTAAACCGGAGGCAAAGTGTCACATCCCTGGTCCTGTTATGCACTAGGCTAGACCTCATGTGAGCATCATGTTTTAATTCAAATGAAATTTGAATTGAGGAATTTTCAAAGCCTCAGAAACCTTCTAAAAATGATCAACATTAAAATCTCCTCAAAGAAGTCCAAGGAAATGTTCCTCTTAGTCTCTGAAAATATTGCAAAGAGGTAAAACTCAAAACAATATTTTTGGTATCTCAGAGTTAATTATTTTGGGCCTTTGAATTAAATAAATAGCTATTTGCATTGGATATATATTTGATATATAAATAATATATGTCCAATAATTACTGGAACATTTTATGTGGTTTGGTATATTTTAGTTCTAGCCACATAACTATTTTCAGGATTTTATAAAATGGTTTAGTATATTACTAAACTAAAACAACACAGAACAAAATAGATAAATAAAAACAAAAGCAAAAAGAGCAGAACCACCTGGACTTACCTGTGAAGCCCACCTGGTGGCCCAACAGGACCGGCCCAGCGCGGCCCAGCCCACCTCCTCCCCCTTGTCATCTTCCTCCTCAGCCAGGAGGACGAACAGGTGCGTGGCGGGCGCCGACGCTGCCCCGGCCATCTCCTGCTTCCCCTGGCCACCTCCTGCTTCCTCCTCGACGCCCCGGTGACGCCACGCGCCTCCCCGACCCCCCCTCTCACTTCCCCTCTCCCTCTGGACCGCTCCCCCTCCTCTGGCTCTCTCTTTCCCTCTCTTCCTGTGATCCCCGAGCGCACCACAGCACGCCTCCAAGCACCACCGCGGCCACCGCCTTCCCCTCGCCTTTCCGACGCGCCCCCGAGCTCCGCC
>NW_021203112.1:0-1599 GCF_002162155.2 Triticum dicoccoides
TGTCGTTCTTCACAAAAAAATGTGTTTACCAATGCATGCATGAACACTAGTTACTCCAACCCCCCTCTCTTCTTTAATTCTTTTCCACATCAGCATGTTTGCTATTCCCGTGTGCATGATACCAGCTAAGATACCACCATTATGGCCAGCCTTAATCATCGCATGCAATAATTTAGTGCACCTTGAAATATGAACATGTGTGGGGCGTGTATGTTTTTAACGACTTGAGACTATAGCTAGCCCGGCATGCAAGATGACTTATTACGCACCGTTCCTCATACCTGCAGGAAGCCCGTTCGTCTCCAAATATTTTCCTCTCCATGTGTGGAAATAATATGCCTGCCAAACTCTCCTTCTCCCTCCGGCGGTCCCACCACTCCACCCCGTGTGAAAAAATCTGCATGCATGACTCTCCTCCCCCCATGCTCGTCCAATCCATTGTGACCAGCAATATTTCCACCCCTTCGCTCCCCCGTAATTTACTCCAACAAATATGCCCACGTAGCTTTTACTTAACTTCGGGTGGATTGAGTCACTGACATATGGGCCCAACAGGGGACTGGCCCACATGTCAGTGACGCAACTGGACCAACAGTTAAGTCAGTGCAGCTCAGTCCATATCTTACTTAGGTGTGCCATTGCTCGCTATAAATACTGCGCCTCCCACGACATCGCTATCTCCTCCCCCTCACGTTCACGTTCATCGCTATCTCCTCCCCTCCCTCTCACGTCGACCACCATGGCATCGCCCCTCCCAAACTCTAGGAGCCCCTCGTTGCGCCGCGCGAACGGTCATGCATCATCGTTCCGTTCCTCGCCGCCACTAGTCGAGGAGGATGCATCAGTGTTCCGCTCCTCGCCGCTATGCAACGCGTCGCCGTTCCGTTCCTCGCCGCCACTAGTCGAGGAGGACGCGTCGGTGTTCTTATCCTCGCCGCGACGCGATGCGTCGCCGTTCCATTCCTCGCTGCCACTAGTCGAGGAGGATGCGTCGGTGTTCCGCTCCTCGCCGTGACGCATCGAGGTGGACGCGTCGGCGTTACCAATCTCGCCAGCATGCGCGTCGGAGGATGCATCGGCTCCCCGCTACAAGGAGAACGCCGCGCCGCCCGCCGAGCCCCCTGGCCTTGAGGAGCTTCGGAAAGAAATGGATGTCGCCTTGTGGGAGGCTTTGCCTCCAACAGAGCGCGCCAAAATAGAGGCGGAGAAGAAGGCCGAGGAAGAGAAGCGCACCGCAGAACAAGCTACCTGGGAGGCCTATGTGGCGTCCGAGAGAGTCAGGCAATTGGCTCTTTGGCAGAAGGCTCGTGCGAGGGCCGTGGGGGTGGCGGAGGACGCCCGTGCCGACGCCCTGAGTGCAGTTGGGCCCAAGCGCCTCATCTACGCTTGGCGGTACGTGGACCAGGTGCACGCTTCCAGCGAGGAGGAGTACCTGTTGGCGCCGGATCACCACACCGGTGAGATCGCGCTCGCCCGCCGGCAAGCCGCCAATCAGCACCTCGCGAGTTGCGAGGCTGAGGTAGAGGCGTTGTGTGGGCGCGCTGGGAAACGGCCGCGCACCAGGGCACTCGTGGCGCGCCGCAAGCGCTCATGCGAGCG
>NW_021203113.1:0-760 GCF_002162155.2 Triticum dicoccoides
GGGACTAAAGGGGGGCATTAGTCCCGGTTGGTGCCACCAACCGGGACCAATTCCCCCTTTAGTCCCGGTTGGTGCCACCAACCGGGACCAAAGGCCTTGTGCTGCCCCGCGCCAAATGTTTAGTCCCACCTCGCTAGTTGAGAGGGAGCCGCACCAGTTTATAAGGTGCGGTGCGGCTCCCCTCTCGAGCTCCTCACTAAAGCAGGCTTTCGGGCCTAACTCTGCCATCTGTGCCTGTGGGCCTACTGGGCCTTCCATGGGCCTGAATCCTGGCCCATAGGGTTTCTAGTCGTATTCAGGCCGTGGGGGCCCAGTAGGTGGCATTTTTTTGTTTTTTTGTTTTATTTGTTGATTTATTTAGTTTATTTTGGTTTTGGTTTATTTTTCTTTTGGTCTTTTGCTTTATTTTTTAATTCTTTTTGCTTTTAGTTTTAGAAAAATTATAAACTTTCTGTTAGTGCCATTAGTTTTCAAATCTGAAAACTCTTTTTTTGTTTTCTTTGTTGCTTTATTTATTTTATTTTGTTTCTACTTACAACAAAATACTTATTGTTGCTATTTTTATTTTTTTCAGTTTTTTGTTCTGTTTTCTGCATTATTTAGTTTTTGTTGTTTTTTGCTTTATTTTTTAATTCTTTTTGCTTTTAGTTTTAGAAAAATTATAAACTTTCTGTTAGTGCCATTAGTTTTCAAATCTGAAAACTCTTTTTTTGTTTCCTTTGTTGCTTTATTTATTTTATTTTGTTTCTACTTACAACAA
>NW_021203114.1:0-1290 GCF_002162155.2 Triticum dicoccoides
ATTCTAACCTGTTTCATGGACTATTACTCACCGTTTTGTGGTCTCAAAGTGATTTCCATGGTTGTCGAACCCCAAGGTGTGCTTACGTGTTGGTCCTTAAGACTTGTAGTTTGGGCCGATTCTAGCCCGTTTCGTGGACTATTACTTATTGTTTTAGGGTCCCGGAGTGATTTCCATGATTAACAAACCCCGGGGTGCGTTTACGTGTCAGTCTTCACCACTCGCGGTTTTTGTCGATTCTGGCCCGTTTCATGGACTATTACTCATTGTTTTGTGGTCCCAAAGCGATTTCCATGGTTCTCGATCCCAAAGGTGTGCGTACGTGTTGGTCGTCAAGACTCGCAGTTTGGGCCGATTCTGGCCCATTTTTTGGACTATTACTCACTGCTTTGGGGTCCCGGAGTGATTTCCACGATTAACGAACCCCAGAGTGCGTTTACGTGTCAGTCATCAACACCCGCGGTTTTTTGTCGATTCTGAGCCGTTTCGTGGACTATTACTCACCATTTTGCGGTCCCAAAGCAATTTCCATGGTTGTCGAACCCAAGACGTGCTTACGTGTTGGTCGTCAAGACTCGCAGTATGGGTCGATTCTGGCCCGTTTCGTGGACTATTACTCACCATTTTGGGTTCCCAAAGCGATTTCCATAGTTGTTGAACCCCAAGGTGCGCTGACGTGTCGGTCATCAACACTCGCAGTTTTAGCCTATTCTGGCCCGTTTCATGGACTATTACTCACTGTTTTGGGGTCCCCCAGTGATTTCCACAATTAATGAACCTCGGGGGTGCATTTACATGTCGGTCATCAACACTCACAGATTTGGTCGATTCTGGCCTGTTTCGTGGACAACTCAGATTTGGGGTCCCGAAGTGATTTTCATGATTAACGAACCCCGGGGTGCGTTCACGTGTCGGTCATTAACACTCGCGGTTTTTGTCGATTCTGAGCGTTCTCATAGACTATTACTCATCATTTTGTGGCTCAAGGCGGTTTCCATGGTTGTCGAACCCCAAGGTGTGCTTACGTGTTGGTCGTCAAGACTCGCTGTTTGGGCCGATTCTGGCCCGTTTGTTGGACTATTACTCACTATTTTGGGGTCCTGGAGTGATTTCCATGATTAACGAGCCCCGGGGTGCATTTACATGTCGGTCATCAACACTCACAGTGTTGGCCGATTTTGGCCCGTTTCGTGTTTTGGGGTCGCCGAGTGATTTCCACGATTAACGAACCCCGGGGTGCGTTTCGTGTCGGTCAACAACACTCACAGTTTTGGCTGATTCTGAACCGTT
>NW_021203115.1:0-2147 GCF_002162155.2 Triticum dicoccoides
GGCCTTTGCGGTTACCCGGTTAACCGTTGGAGTATCAAACGACCTCCAAATGGCACGAAACTTGACAGGCGGTCTACCGGTGCTATACCAAGGCCGCTTGACAAACCTCGGTCCATTCCGAGACCTTTAACACCCGCACACGAAAAGAGGCAAAAGGGGGCGCCGGGGGACATAGGAGTGCCGGATTGCAAAACGGACAACGGGGAAAATGCTCGGATGCATGAGACGAACACGTATGCAAAATGAAATGCACATGATGACATGATAAAAATGCAACACGCAAGCAAATGACATGGCAACACCGACGAATAACTGGCAGACACCTGGCGCATCGAATCCGGGGCGTTACAACACTCCTCCACTAACAAGAGATCTCGTCCCGAGATCTTAGGCCGAGACGGAAGGGAAAAAGGAATGAGGTGAAACAAGAACGCAAGAGAAGAAGCAAAGAATCGAGATCACACGAGAAGAAGAGAGAAACGACGAGAATGACAAGAATCGAAAGCTCACGGAATCAGATAGACTATGAAACCACTCGTTCTAACCGGAGTGGCTAGAATGAGAAAAAAGAAACGAATAAGACTGAAAGGATTTAGGCAGCACTCCGACTGAACATGGAAAGAATAGAACACGAGCTCGAGAGGATGGAATGATACTTGATGAACTCTTGAAGAAAGAATTAAATCATGAAGAACCACCGTGAAGAACTCCGGTGACAAAAGGATGATGAGATAAAATGAAGGAAGAAAGAATAAGATGAGCCCGCGATGAATTAGATGGAGGATTCCGACGAGATGGCCGAGGAAATTGAACTCCGGAAAAGAGAAGATGAAAAGACTTGGAACTAGAATTTATTCCTCAAGAACAAACTCTAAAGGAAGGGATTAATCACTTGGATGAAATAAGAATAAGATTTATTGTATACTTATCCTTCATCAAATTAAATTGATGAGAAGCAGTGGATTTTACATACTACTTATTCTTCTTGAAAATGATTAAGGGAAATATGGCGCAAAACTTGAGAAAGTCTTCATGAACCACCGGTAGAATTGAAAAGAACGAATGAATTAAAATGATAGTGAAGGAAAAAGAATCTTGAACGAACCACCGTACGAATTTGGAAATGACTGATGAAAGAGAATGAATCACCGGGAAGAATTAGAAGACCAAATATGTTCGAGGGGATTTAGATGCAAAAGGACCAGGAGATCATGAGCTGAATAAAAAAACACTTGAACGGAGCACCGGGATAATTAGAGGACGATAGCTGGAATGATGAGGGCGAAGAATTCTTCTGGAACAATGGCCTTCGGTGAAACAAAACGGAAATCAACTTCTGAAATACTCCGGATGGGTAAGAAAGAATATCTGACAAACGGAATAATTCGAGAGGATAACAAGAAACTAGAACCACGAATCTTCGAGAGAACGGGCAAGATTTAGAGGGAAAACTTTCTTCAATCTTCAAATGTTGAAGAGAAACACCACCAAAATTAATGAGATACTCCAGAAGAATGAAAAGCAAAGAGGTTGAGCCAACAGTGAAAGAATTTGAAATCGATCTTGGAAAAGGCATGTGACTGATGATATTCATTCTTACGTCACACTTGAAAAGAATTAGGAATAACTCCGGAATAATTAGAAGAGTCAGGTAAGATCCTGGGAAAAGACCTGTGGGTTAGGGCCCACTAAAAGAAAACACCGTTGGAAAGGGTTGTTGAAGAGATAGATGATGCACCAGAACAATTGAAATATTTGACTGAGGTGACAACCTCGAATTAATTGGAACACAGACGAATCTCCTGAGATGTCTTCGGAACTCCGGAATGATAAACTGGCGAGAGGCGAACAAGCAAAGAGAACACTTCGAAGGAAAAGAATATGATTAACCCGAAAAACTTGAATTGTGTCCACCGGAGAAGAAAAAAGATGAAGAATGTCGTACAAAACGAGAATTCACCGGTTGAGATAATTGAGGGAAGACTGAAGAGGCTCCACACGAATGGAATTGATAGTCGGAAGAAACTCGAACTCCGGGAATAAAAAGGGTGGGAGGGCGGGAAAAACAAAGGCAACTGGAAGGGGAAATCGACGAATATCTTGAATAGAAAACACCAGTTGAAATCATTGAGGAAAGAAAGCAAAGA
>NW_021203116.1:0-1713 GCF_002162155.2 Triticum dicoccoides
TATATATAGGGGTGCCAGGGGGGGCGCCGGCCCTAGTAGATGGCATCTACTAGGGGGGGCGGCGGCCAAGGGGAGGTTTCCCTCCCCCCCAAGGCACCTAGGGGTGCCTTCCACCACTAGGACTTCTCCTAGGGGGAAACCCTAGGCGCATGGGCCTATAGGGGCTGGTGCCCTTGGCCCATCTAGGCCAAGGCGCACCCCCTACAGCCCATGTGCCCCCCCGGGACAGGTGGCCCCACCCGGTGGACCCCCGGGACCCTTCCGGTGGTCCCGGTACAATACCGATAACCCCGAAACTTGTCCCGATGCCCAAAATAGCACTTCCTATATATAATTCTTTACCTCCGGACCATTCCGGAACTCCTCGTGACGTCCGGGATCTCATCCGGGACTCTGAACAACATTCGGGTTTCTGCATATACATATCTTCATAACCCTAGCGTCACCGAACCTTAAGTGTGTAGACCCTACGGGTTCGGGAGACAAGCAGACATGACCGAGACGACTCTCCGGTCAATAACCAATAGAGGGATCTGGATACCCATGTTGGCTCCCACATGCTCCACGATGATCTCATCGGATGAACCACGATGTCGAGGATTCAATCAATCCCGTACGCTATTCCCTTTGTCTATCGATATGTTACTTGCCCGAGATTCGATCGTCGGTATCCCAATACCTCGTTCAATCTCGTTACCGGCATGTCACTTTACTCGTACCGTAATGCATGATCCCGTGACCAGACACTTGGTCACTCTGAGCTCATTATGATGATGCATTACCGAGTGGGCCCAGTGATACCTCTCTGTCATACGGAGTGACAAATCCCAGTCTTGATCCATGTCACCCAACAGACACTTTCGGAGATACCCGTAGTCTACCTTTATAGTCACCCAGTTACGTTGTGACGTTTGGCATACCCAAAGCACTCCTACGGTATCCGGGAGTTACACGATCTCATGGTCTAAGGAAAAGATACTTGACATTTGAAAACTCTAGCAAACGAACTATACGATCTTGTGCTATGTTTAGGATTGGGTCTTGTCCATCACATCATTCTCCTAATGATGTGATCTCGTTATCAATGACATCCAGTGTCCATAGTCAGGAAACCATGACTATCTGTTGATCAATGAGCTAGTCAACTAGAGGCTCACTAGGGACACGTTGGTGTCTGTTATTCACACATGTATTACGATTTCCGGATAACACAATTATAGCATGAATAAAGACAATTATCATGAACAAGGAAATATAATAATAATGCTTTTATTATTGCCTCTAGGGCATATTTCCAACAGTCTCCCACTTGCACTAGAGTCAATAATCTAGTTACATTGTGATGAATCGAACACCCATAGAATTCTGGTGTTGATCATGTTTTGCTCTAGGGAGAGGTTTAGTCAACGGATCTGCTATATTCAGGTCTGTATGTACTTTACAAATCTCTATGTCTCCATCTTGAACATT
This sequence comes from Triticum dicoccoides, assembly GCF_002162155.2. Taxonomy (NCBI): domain Eukaryota; kingdom Viridiplantae; phylum Streptophyta; class Magnoliopsida; order Poales; family Poaceae; genus Triticum; species Triticum dicoccoides. The sequence goes on from NW_021203116.1 coordinate 1,471, forward strand.
TTCACGAATGGAGTTGAAGCGACGCTTGATGTGCCTTGTCTTCTTGTGAAACCTGGGCTCCTTGGCAAGTGCAATAGCTCCAGTGTTGTCACAGAAGAGCTTGATCGGCCCCGACGCATTGGGTATGACTCCTAGGTCGGTGATGAACTCCTTCACCCATATTGCTTCATGTGCTGCCTCCGAGGCTGCCATGTACTCCGCTTCACATGTAGATCCCGCCACGACGCTTTGCTTGCAACTGCA
>NW_021203117.1:0-893 GCF_002162155.2 Triticum dicoccoides
ATTATGAATGCTTGGCAGTCTCGCGCTGATGATTACTCCCTCGTTCAGTGCGGCATGCTTTACAGCTTAGAACCGGGGCTCCAAAAGCGTTTTGAGCATCACGGAGCATATGAGATGTTCGAAGAGCTGAAACTAGTTTTCCAAGCTCATGCCCGGGTCGAGAGATATGATGTCTCCGACAAGTTCTACAGTTGTAAGATGGAGGAAAACAGTTCTGTCAGTGAGCACATCCTGAAGATGTCTGGGTTGCACAACCGTATGACCCAGCTGAACATTAACCTCCCAGATGAGGCGGTCATTGACAGAATCCTCCAGTCACTCCCACCAAGCTACAAGAGCTTTGTGATGAACTACAACATGCAGGGAATGGAAAAGACCATTCCTGAAGTGTTCTTGATGCTGAAGTCAGCAGAGGCTGAAATCAAGAAAGAACATCAAGTGTTGATGGTCAATAAGACAACTAAGTTCAAGAAGGGCAAGGGTAAGAAGAACTTCAAGAAGGACGGCAAAGATGTTGCCGCGCCTGGTAAGCCAGTTACCGGGAAGAAGTCAAAGAATGGACCCAAGCCTGAGACTGAGTGCTTTTATTGCAAGGGGAAGGGTCACTGGAAGCGGAACTGCCCCAAATACTTAGCGGATAAGAAGGCCGGCAACACCAAAGGTATATTTGATATACATGTGATTGATGTGTACCTTACCAGTAATCGTAGTAACTCCTGGGTATTTGATACCGGTGCCGTTGCTCATATTTGTAACTCACAGCAGGAGCTGCGGAATAAACGGAGACTGGCAAAGGACGAGGTGACGATGCGCGTCAGGAATGGTTCCAGAGTCGATGTGATCGCCGTCGGCACGCTGCCTCTACATTTACCTACGGGATTAGTTTTGAACCT
>NW_021203118.1:0-1871 GCF_002162155.2 Triticum dicoccoides
TTCGAAGTGTTCTCTTTGCTTGTTCGCCTCTCGCCAGTTTATCATTCCGGAGTTCCGAAGACATCTCAGGAGATTCGTCTGTGTTCCAATTAATTCGAGGTTGTCACCTCAGTCAAATATTTCAATTGTTCTGGTGCATCATCTATCTCTTCAACAACCCTTTCCAACGGTGTTTTCTTTTAGTGGGCCCTAACCCACAGGTCTTTTCCCAGGATCTTACCTGACTCTTCTAATTATTCCGGAGTTATTCCTAATTCTTTTCAAGTGTGACGTAAGAATGAATATCATCAGTCACATGCCTTTTCCAAGATCGATTTCAAATTCTTTCACTGTTGGCTCAACCTCTTTGCTTTTCATTCTTCTGGAGTATCTCATTAATTTTGGTGGTGTTTCTCTTCAACATTTGAAGATTGAAGAAAGTTTTCCCTCTAAATCTTGCCCGTTCTCTCGAAGATTCGTGGTTCTAGTTTCTTGTTATCCTCTCGAATTATTCCGTTTGTCAGATATTCTTTCTTACCCATCCGGAGTATTTCAGAAGTTGATTTCCGTTTTGTTTCACCGAAGGCCATTGTTCCAGAAGAATTCTTCGCCCTCATCATTCCAGCTATCGTCCTCTAATTATCTCGGTGCTCCGTTCAAGTGTTTTTTTATTCAGCTCATGATCTCCTGGTCCTTTTGCATCTAAATCCCCTCGAACATATTTGGTCTTCTAATTCTTCCCGGTGATTCATTCTCTTTCATCTGTCATTTCCAAATTCGTACGGTGGTTCGTTCAAGATTCTTTTTCCTTCACTATCATTTTAATTCATTCGTTCTTTTCAATTCTACCGGTGGTTCATGAAGACTTTCTCAAGTTTTGCGCCATATTTCCCTTAATCATTTTCAAGAAGAATAAGTAGTATGTAAAATCCACTGCTTCTCATCAATTTAATTTGATGAAGGATAAGTATACAATAAATCTTATTCTTATTTCATCCAAGTGATTAATCCCTTCCTTTAGAGTTTGTTCTTGAGGAATAAATTCTAGTTCCAAGTCTTTTCATCTTCTCTTTTCCGGAGTTCAATTTCCTCGGCCATCTCGTCGGAATCCTCCATCTAATTCATCGCGGGCTCATCTTATTCTTTCTTCCTTCATTTTATCTCATCATCCTTTTGTCACCGGAGTTCTTCACGGTGGTTCTTCATGATTTAATTCTTTCTTCAAGAGTTCATCAAGTATCATTCCATCCTCTCGAGCTCGTGTTCTATTCTTTCCATGTTCAGTCGGAGTGCTGCCTAAATCCTTTCAGTCTTATTCGTTTCTTTTTTCTCATTCTAGCCACTCCGGTTAGAACGAGTGGTTTCATAGTCTATCTGATTCCGTGAGCTTTCGATTCTTGTCATTCTCGTCGTTTCTCTCTTCTTCTCGTGTGATCTCGATTCTTTGCTTCTTCTCTTGCGTTCTTGTTTCACCTCATTCCTTTTTCCCTTCCGTCTCGGCCTAAGATCTCGGGACGAGATCTCTTGTTAGTGGAGGAGTGTTGTAACGCCCCGGATTCGATGCGCCAGGTGTCTGCCAGTTATTCGTCGGTGTTGCCATGTCATTTGCTTGCGTGTTGCATTTTTATCATGTCATCATGTGCATTTCATTTTGCATACGTGTTCGTCTCATGCATCCGAGCATTTTCCCCGTTGTCCGTTTTGCAATCCGGCACTCCTATGTCCCCCGGCGCCCCCTTTTGCCTCTTTTCGTGTGCGGGTGTTAAAGGTCTCGGAATGGACCGAGGTTTGTCAAGCGGCCTTGGTATAGCACCGGTAGACCGCCTGTCAAGTTTCGTGCCATTTGGAGGTCGTTTGATACTCCAACGGTTAACCGGGTAACCGCAAAGGCC
>NW_021203119.1:0-900 GCF_002162155.2 Triticum dicoccoides
GAAGAAGAAGAAGAAGAAGAAGAAGAAGAAGAAGAAGAAGAGGAAGAAGAAGAATAAGAAGATGAAGAAGAAGGAGGAAGAAGAAGAAGGAGGAAGAAGAAGAGGAGGAAGAAGAAGAATAAGAAGAGGAAGAAGAAGGAGGAAGAAGAAGAGGAAGATGAAGAAGAAGAAGAGGAAGAAGAAGAAGAAGAAGAAGAAGAAGAAGAAGAAGAAGAAGAAGAAGAAGAAGAAGAAGAAGAAGAAGAAGAAGAAGAAGAAGAAGAAGAAGAAGAAGAAGAAGAAGAAGAAGAAGACGAAGAAGAAGAAGAAGAAGATGCTGGTAGTAAAGATGCTGGTGCCCGACCAGCACCGTTAGTATCGGTTTCGTGGCACGAACCGGCACTAAAGAGGTTGTGGCAGGCGCTATTTTTAGTCCCACCTTGCTCCCCTAACAAGAATTTGACCACCTTAAGTATGTTACTTCTCAAACAATCCCAAACATTTGGTCTTCATTGAACTCTATGTGTAGGATCTGTGGCTGCAATAGGAGTCTTCGCCGGTTCTTAAATCGGTGGTAGATTCCTATTGACGATTTAGATTCTATACAAAAAGATCGTTGATGATCAATGTATTTTTTATATGTACTTCTGTGTAGCAGTAGCACGTTTTGGCTGAAAGGCTATAATGATCAATGTATTTTTCTGTGTTCAAATGCACAAATTAAATATGTTATTTTTCAAACTATCACAAGTATTTGGTCTTCATTGAACTCTATATATAAAGAAGAGGAAGAAGAAGAAGAAGAAGAAGAAGAGGAAGAAGAAGAGGAAGAAGAAGAAGAGGAAGAGGAAGAAGAGGGAAGCCCAGGAAGAAGAGGAGGAAGAAGAGGAGGAAGAAGAAGAAGAGGAAGAAGAGGAGGAA
>NW_021203120.1:0-930 GCF_002162155.2 Triticum dicoccoides
GAATGGGAGTTCGACATAAAAAATATATTTGCTTCCCATAATTTCGATGAACATAAAAAGGTTAAGGTTGCGGTTGGTTCTTTCACTGGTTATGCTTTGGTTTGGTGGAGTGAATATTGTCGGTTACACCCTGATTATATACCTACTACTTGGGATGATTTGAAACTTGCCATGCGACATACTTTCGTCCCTGCTTATTATACTCGTGACATGATTAAGAAGTTGCAACACTTAAAACAAGGTAGTAAAACTGTAACAAAATATTATGATGATTTACAAACTACCTTGTTGCATTCCTCTTTAGAAGAAAGTGAAGATGATTTTATGGATAGATTTTGGGGAGGATTAAACCGTGATATTCAAGAGATACTAATTCATGAAGAGTGTTATCCTATGGACCATTTGTTTCATCTTGCTTGCAAAGCTAAACAGGAAATAAAACGACGTATTGGCCACAAGGAGAACAAGCGCACGGTGCACATTCCAAGAGTTGATACGATTGTTCCTTCAACTACTAGGCATACTATGACAACCACATCCGTTGTTGTCAGGACTACATCACCTCCACCATGTGACACATCGCCCCCGAGAGTGGCTACATCATCTGAGTTGATCATAAGAGGTAACGACAAAGGTACTGATCTTCCATCTCTACATGAGAATGATGAATGCCTTGTCAATTTGAATGCACCATCTGATGAGCTACCCACTACTTTGATCACACCACCTATTTTAGAGGACTACGTTGATAATTTGACTTTGCCATGTGATCAAACAACTGAAATACCAACAATTTTAAGTGCACCCATTGAATTAACTATTGATGCAAAAGAACCAATGTTTAATCATTTTGATATGACCTCTAATCTTGGTGATGATTCTGTGTTGAATGACTTATTGCATGTTTGCTTATTTAAGCATGTTGTAGCA
>NW_021203121.1:0-1340 GCF_002162155.2 Triticum dicoccoides
GAATTCGCTTACAACAACAGCTATCAATCTAGCTTAGGTAAAGCCCCTTTTGAAGTTCTCTATGGACGACGATGTCGAACACCCCTTAACTGGTCAGAGACCGGGGAAAGACAATTCTTTGGCCCGGATATGATTCAGGAAGCAGAAGAACAAGTTCGTATCGTTCGTGAAAAGTTGAAAACAGCCCAATCCCGTCAAAAGAGTCAATATGACCGAAAACATAAGGCTATGACTTTCGAGGTTGACGAGAAGGCTTATCTTCGGGTCACCCCTCTGAAGGGAACCCATCGTTTCGGTATCAAAGGCAAATTGGCTCCTCGTTACATTGGACCTTTTCGCATTCTTGCCAAACGAGGAGAAGTTGCCTACCAATTGGAACTACCTCCGCACCTCTCCAGAGTTCACGATGTCTTCCACGTTTCTCAACTCAGGCGTTGCTTCTCGGATCCTATCCGTGGAGTGGACCACGAAACGCTTGATCTCCAAGATAATCTTACATATCGAGAGTACCCCATTCGTATCCTCGATCAGGCCGAACGTACCACTCGACGTCATAATATCAAGTTTCTCAAGGTTCAATGGTCGCACCATTCTGAGGATGAAGCAACTTGGGAAAGGGAGGATCGTCTTCGACTTGAATATCCCGCCTTCTTCTCGGAGGAACCCAAATCTCGGGACGAGATTCTTTTTAGTGGGGGTGAGTTGTCACACCCTAGCTAGTCATGCATTAGAGTGTTGCATCATGTTTATTCTTTCATCAGAAACTTGAAATGGGGATGACAGAACCCCCAGTCCCCTCTGAAACCAACTAGGGTTACTAAAATAATTTTTCAATGAACCTGAAATGCCCTTCTAAAATGCCATCATTTTTGTCTTGGTTCAGAACCTCTGCCAAAAATGGTGCACATTTTCCTAGGCCATCCTAGGGTTTTTGAATTAAATCATAAATATTTGAATTTGGGCATTTAAAATAATATAAAATATTTAAATGCTCAAATATCTCCAAACTAAAATGTTTCATGTTGGAAATAATCCAACTATGGGCCAGGAATAGTTTGGTGATTTTTGAACTTGCCTAGGTATTTTATTAAATTCAACAAAGTTGCAGATATATTAAATAAAAACAGAAACAGAAGAAAAGGGGAAAACTTACCTGGGCTCCTCCACTGTGCGGCCCAGCCAGCAGCCGGCCCAGCCCACCACTGCAGCCCTCCGTCGTCTTCCTCCCCTCGCCCCGAAGCTGCTGCGTGCTCGCGCGCGCACGGCCGCGCGGCCACCTCCTGCTTGCCGACGAGCTCCTGGCCGCGTGGACGACTCCCGCAGGCCGTCCCGATCCCCCC
>NW_021203122.1:0-1261 GCF_002162155.2 Triticum dicoccoides
GCGGTTGGGCTATAATGGGAACCCCTTGACAGTTCGCCTTAAGTAAAGCTTTTCCAGCAATGCCCAACATTGGTTTTACCATTTGCCACCTAGCCTTTTTCCCTTGGGAGTCGCACATCCCGAGGGTCATCTTTATCTTAACCCCCCCGGGCCAGTGCTTGTCTAAGTGTTGGTCCGAACTAGAGTCCTGTGCAGCGCCCCCTCGGGGAAACTCGAGGTTTGGTTTTAGTTGTACGGAGCGCTCATCTGAGTGTGCCCTGAGAAAGAGATATGTGCAGCTCCTATCGGGATTTGTTGGCACATTCGGGCGGTGTTGCTGGTTTAGTTTTACCCTGTCGAAATGTCTTGTTGTACCGGGATACCGAGTCTGATCGGAATGTCTCGGGTGGAGGTCTATTCCTTCGTTGACCGTGAGAGCTTGTGATGGGCTAAGTTGGGACACCCCTGCAGGGTATTATCTTTCGAAAGCCGTGCCCGCGGTTATGGGCAGATGGGAATTTGTTAACGTCCGGTTGTAGAAAACCCGAAGTCGACCTTAATTAAAATACATCAACTGCGTGTGTAACCGTGATGGTCTCTTTCCGGCGGAGTCCGGGAAGTGAACACGATGTTGGAGTTATGCTTGACGTAGGTTGCTATATGATCACTTCTTGATCATAGTTTCTCGACCGTGCTTTGCCTTCTCTTCTCGCTCTCATTTGCGTATGTTAGCCACCATATATGCTAGTCGCTTGCTGCAGCTCCACCTTATTACCCCAGCCTTCCTATAAGCTTAAATAGTCTTGATCTCGCAGGTGCGAGATTGCTGAGTCCCTGTGGCTCACAGATACTTCCAAAACCAGTTTGCAGGTGCCTATGTTACCGTGCAGATGACGCAACCAAGCTCAAGGAGGAGCTCGATGAAGATCTTGCCCTTTGTGTTGTTTCGTTCTAGTTGATCAGTAGTGGAGCCCAGTTGGGGTCGATCGGGGACCTTTGTCGCATTTGGGGTTCTTCTTTTATTTTGGTTCCGTAGTCGGACCTTGATTGTATCTGGATGATGTAATGCTTTATTCATGTAATTGTGTGAAGTGGCGATTGTAAGCCAACTATGTATCTCTTGCCCTTATGTATTACATGGGTTGTGTGAAGATTACCTCACTTGCGACATTGCTTTCAATGCGGTTATGCCTCTAAGTCGTGCTTCGACACGTGGGAGATATAGCCGCATCGAGGGCGTTACAAGTTGGTATCAGAGCCTTCCCCGACCTTAGGAGCCCCA
>NW_021203123.1:0-1321 GCF_002162155.2 Triticum dicoccoides
TTGACAAGGTATCATCATTTGACCCGCATAGCATGTGCAAAAAAGTAAAGAGGGTTACGGCAAAAACTCGATGCACATCGTGTACAAACTGAACAATCTCTTAGGAAATATCAGGGGTCCGGACGAAAACTCATATGTTACACCGGCTATTCAATATTTTAATAACTTAGTACAACTCCGGACTTTTTTTTAGTTCAGATGCACAATTCAAATCCACGTCATCAACTTTCAATCCTTTCTGACATAATTTGCTATTTTCGATGCATTTACTGATTTGTTTTCAGAGCTAAATCACCGTGAAAGTGAAAAGCACTACAAAATGAACTCTGAAAAGGTTGACACTTGGCAAGGTATCATCATTTCACCCGCATAGCATGTGCAAAAAAGTAGAGAGGGTTACGGCAAAAATTGGATGCACTTCGTGTACAAACTGGACAATATCTTAGGAAGTATCAGGGTTTCGGACGAAAACTCACCTGTTACACCGGCTATTCAATATTTTGACAACTTAGTACAACTCCGGACTTTTTTTGCATTCAGATGCACAATTCAAATCCAGGTCATCAACTTTCAACCCTTTCTGACATAATTTGCTATTTTCGATGCATTTACTGATTTTTTTCAGAGCTAAATCAGCGTGAAAGTGAAAAGCACTACAAAATGAACTGAAAAATCAATACAAATATGAGTATAATGATAAAACATACTAATATTAAATATAAGAAACTCTAAATACAGCAAAAAACTACTCACAAATAAATAGAAGAAATTATATAAACCACAAAAGAAATAAACTATATGAAAAAATTATTTCCGCGCTGCCCAGTGGGTCTGCTCGGCCTTGGGCGTGCATATGCAGGACCATAAGGCTCAGCAGGCTCACAGGGCTGCGCGACAAAGTTAGGCCCAGAGGCCTGCATTATATAGGAGTTCGAAGGAGCAGCCGCTGCTGGGTTTATAAACCAGTGCGGCTGCCCTTCGCTCGGCGAGGTGGGACTAAACAATGAGCACCGCGGAACGGGAGCGCACCGCCTTTAGTACCGGTTCGTGGCCCAAACTGGTACTATAGGGTGGTTCTTTAGTACCGGGTGGATCCACGAACCGGTACTAAAGGGGGTCGCTTCCCACCACTTCGCCTGGCCAAATTTAACCTTTAGTACCGGTTCCTGTCTCCAATCGGTACTAAAGGCCTCCCCTATATAACCATCACTTACAAAAAAATTCAGTTATCATCTTCATCTTCGTCGCGCCCGTCCCCACGCCGCCCCCATCATCGCCCCCGTCCGTGCGCCATCCCCGTCAGTGCGCCGTTCCCATCGCC
>NW_021203123.1:2086-6861 GCF_002162155.2 Triticum dicoccoides
TTTAATGTCAAAATGTTAGATTATATAAATGTTAGATTATATAAGAATTAGATAAAGTTAGATGAGTTAGTTTTTTATACTTTTAGTTATAGATGAATTTATATTAATGTTAGATGAATTAATATATACTAAATTTAGGTATATGAGATTTGATCATCTAATTAAAATTTTAGTATATAGAACTCGCTACTTTATTTTCAGTAAGAAAATTAATAGAACTAGTTTAGTTGAATCAGTTGAATTAGTTGAACTAGTTAGTTGAATTAGTTGAACTAGTTAGTTGAATTAGTTAAATTAGGAGCTATACTTTATTTAGGTATATTTTTAGTAAGTGCTTAGTTGAATTAATTACTTGAAATAGCTAGTTGAATTAATAGAACTAGTTTAATTAGTTGAATAAATATAACTAATAAGTGTTTAATGTTTCACCTATGAATATAGGAAATGTCATCTGACGACGAAAACGATTTCATTATGTGCGAAGACCGCGAAGACCAACGCGGCCCGTGCTACAAAAATATGCTAGTTGATGATAGGCGCTTCAGCATCAAGCTGGATGAGACCTTCAAAGTGGATACAGTAAGTCACAACAACGAGTCTTTTTTCGTAATTAAGCATGACTTATATATGCTTTGTTTGCTTCAACTTATTATTTATATTTTCACTATTCTACTAGCGTATCCCCTGCCATGCAAGAATTTTTGTCTTGGATAAGATAGGTTTCAGTCCTAACAAAACTATGGAGGTAAAGAGAGTTTACTTGAAGACCGACTATGGTTATACCTTCAACGTCAAATTATACAAGACACCTACACCCATTTTGAATGCAAAACTTGGGAAGCACTATGCAAGGCTTATGCATTTGAGCCTGATAGGTTTATCACCTTTGATATTCGTCTCGAAGATGATATTGAAGTTAATAGAGACATTTGGGTCGATGTGCACATGCCTCCAGTTCTACCATTATGTGAGTTTCTCAACCATTCATACTTATGTCTTCGATATTGTTTTTTTAAAAATAGTTGACAACTAATTTCTATTGACAACTTATTTTCATTCAAGCAAACATGTCCAGCGCTTGGTAGACAGGACCGTCCACTGTCCCGGGGCTGAACTAAACTGCGAGGTGATAAGTCATTATGTTTCATGGCTCGAGGATCTTCATGCTGTAAAGAGAAACTATTTTCCTGAATTTCAAAATCTTAGTACTCAAAACGTGCGACCAATGGTGATCGTATTGAACTACGGTCACATCTATGTAGGAAAGATGGTAAGATTTTTACTATTTTTTCCTCAGTGCATATTTTGCATACATTATTTTTTAAACTAAACTTCATTGGTAAGTATGTTATTATACGATGTTCTTCAACAGGGACTCCCGATGAATGTTGTGGCTCGGTGAATCGAGACTAAAGGTCGCATGAGAATAGTTAGCTTACAGACAAGACATCCTACAATGCACTTTAGTGCATTCAGGATTTCTAATAGCGAGGAATGCTTAATAGTGAAAGACTGGAGCAAAATTGTCCACGATCACAGAGAAGTACTAGGGCGCAACAATCAGAAGCGCAACCCACAATTAGAAGACAGGTTCATCTGCATGTTCCAATATGATGAAACAGGAGAGCTATACATGTTCTATGCTATTTTACCTGAGAGAGAGCAGCGGGAGTGATTAGAATGCTCTTAGTACTTGTCCTCTCATGTCCGTGTTCTTCGTCCTGAACTTAATCTCAAAGAGTGATCATGTTGAACTCGATGATATCTTTCCTTCTTGTAGAAGTGAATGTTTCTGCTTTAAGCTGGTATTGGTGGTGATTAGATAGCGGTAATGACTATGATGGTTAAATAGTGGTAATGACGACTATAATGATTTTTAGCTAGCTAGTATACCGTTAACTTGTTGGTGATGATATATATGATATGCAATAGTTTTTATATTAATATGATGATGATGAGTTATTATGTCATTTATGAAAGAACCCGCAGATTAGTTTCAACTTGATGGATCCTAGCTAGCTAAGTGATCAAGTATATGCCATATCCATATTACTTCCTCACCTAATATATAAGTGACCAAGTAATATGGATATGGCATATATACTTTGATCACTTAGCTAGGATCCATGCATGCATCCTGTTGAAACTAATCTGCGGTACTTTCACCTAATGATTTAACAACTCATTATAATGTAAAAACAATCACTAAATTAAATTGAAAACCCAAAACTAAAGGAAAAATAAAAAATGCATGGATATGTTACCAACCGGTACTAAAGGTCTCCCCGCACCCGGCCCTGGCTCGTGCCATGTGGTGGCACTTTAGTGGCGGTTCGTGCCGAATCGGTACTAAACGGGGGTGGGGGGGGGGGCTTTAGTCCCCACACTTTAGTGTCGGTTATAGAATCGGCACTAAAGGCCCTTATGAACCGGTGCTATAGCCCGGTTCTGCACTAGTGTCTCACCTCGAGGTCGGAGGGGGGTCGATGACGGGGACGACGGCGGGGATGATGGAGGGGACTCCTAGATTTCTGCAAAAACAAATCTCTTGCGTGCTCTCCAATTTTAGCAAAACCAAATCATAAAATGAAGTAGTATTCAAATTAGCATGCATTCAATTATAAGCAAAACTACATCATCTCTTGCGTCCGCACATCGTCGAATATTATCACTAATACACCTACAATACTATCATATATATAGCATCACTAATACAGCTCGAACCATAGCGATCGACGGGTATCGGCGCGGGCGGTGGACACCCAAACAGAAGGAACCATCACAGGATCATAGCTCCAGTGAGATCCCTGAAGAACCTGCAAGGTATTGTCGAGCCTGCCCTCCAACGCAACCATGTAGCACTGGACGTGCTCATCCTCCTCGCTTACACGGTACGTACCACCTCGGCGGTGTTTGGAAGCCTCGACACCGTCACTGGCCCATGCGACTGCCACCGAACAAGGATCAGGTCAACGACGGACTGGCTCCTCACCAACCCACGCCCCCCGGAAGGTAGCACCTCCCAATAACATCCCGACGGAGCCCAGTCCCGGACGTGGCAGCTCTGATCAAGCAGACCTCCTCCGCCGAGTCGACGACGAGGATGCGAGATAGGTATCGTTGACGTCGATGCGGGAATAAGAACTAAAAAAATAAACTAGTAGTTCTATTCACTTTCTTGCTAAGAATAAACTACTTCTATAGTAAAATAAAGTAGTTTTATTAAATCAACTAGTTCAACTACTAAGCACTTACTATAAATAAAATAAAGTAGTACTTACTAAAAATAAACTACTTCTGTAATAAAAAAAGTAATTTTATTAAATCAACTAGTTCAACTACTAAGCACTTACTATAAATAAAATAAAGTTGTACTTACCAAAAATAAACTACTTCTATAGTAAAATAAAGTAGTTTTATGAAATCAACTAGTTCCCCTATTAAGCACTTACTAATAACCTAAAATGCACTAAATCAACTAAACTTAAAGGTAACTTTTGCAACACAATTTTTTTTCTAAATATGCACATATATATATATATATATATATATATATATATATATATATATATATATATATGAACATATACATAAATTGACAAAAAAAATCTATGAACAAAAAAACATACATCAATGCATACGTATCCATATATCATACATACACCCGCATATATATACATATACATACAACATCCATATATACATACATCAATAAACAAAAAAGTGTATGAAAAAAGCAGCACAGAGAGCAGGTCGGCCGGGGTTGCGGCGGCGGCACGCGGCAGAGGGCGGCCACGTCGAGGTAGGGGTGGCGCGGCGCAGAGACGACGTCGGGGTGGCACGGGATGGCGTCGGTGGCAGGGCGACGACGGTGACGGGCGCGAGCAACGGTGCAGAGGGCGGCGTCGGCGGCGGGACAATGAGGAACTGATACAAAAATTTCACAAGTGCTGCTTATATAGACGAAGCATTGGTCCCTGTTGGTGGCTAGAACTGGGACAAATGCCCCCCCTTTAGTCCCGGTTGGTGCTACCAACCGGGACCAAAGGTCTCTTTTCAGCAGCCCAAAGGGCGGGAAGCAGAGGCCTTTGGTCCCGGTTGGTGCCACAATCGGGACCAAAGGCCTTGTGCTCCCCGTGGCCAAAACTTTAGTCCCACCTCGCTAGTTGAGAGGGGCGCGCAGTGGTTTATAAGCCCCACTGCCGCACCCCTCTCGAGCTCCTCTCAATTGCAGGCTTACGGACCTAATTGTCACTGCTATGCCTGTTGGGCCTACTGGGACTTCTGCGGCCCTGAATCCTGGCCCATGGTAGGGTTTCTAGTCGTATTCAAGTCGTAGTGGCCTAGTAGGAGGCATTTTTTCCACCAGCTTTTCTTATGTTTTTTGCATTATTTATTTTCTTTTGTTTTTTGCTTTAATTTTTAGTTCCTTTTTCTTTTAGGTAATAAAAATTATAAACTTTCTGTAGTGCCATTTGTTTTCCAATTTGAATAGTTTAAATTTATTTTTTTTGAAATTTGTGTGAATCACTAGTTTTTCAATAACTGTACTATAGTATATTCAAAAACATAGTTCGTTATTTTAGTTTCTAACAATTTTTTTTATGATAATTCTTTTTGCTATTATAGTTTATAACAAAAAATTTCTTTATAAAAATTCTTAATTCTTTTAATGTTTTGAACAGAAAATACTTTGATAATTTTAATTGCATAAATTTTATATAATTTTATTTTCAATAATACTAGAGGTTTTATAAAAGTTTATTTTGTTTTTA
>NW_021203123.1:7620-8437 GCF_002162155.2 Triticum dicoccoides
TCACCTGGCAGCCTAGCCGGCCCAGCTCCTATTCCGGCCCAGCCCATCTCCACTCCCCCCTGTCGCCTTCCTCCTCTCGCCAGTAGGCACAGGCGCGTGGCCGACGCACGCCGGCGCACGCCCCGGCCACCTCCTGCTTGCCGCTTCACCTCGACACCCTGGACGCCTCCATGCGTGCCACGCCACCCCCCTGGAACTCTCTCACTCTCTCCCGAACTCTTCCCCCTCCTCTGCTTCCTCTCTCTCACTCGCCCGAACGCAGCCGTCGCTGCCGACGAGCTCCCCCACAGCCACAGCCACCCCCTCGCTCCCTCTCCGCATCCCTGAGCTCCGTCCCGACCCCGTGGAGCTACACACACGACGCACGCGACCCCGGGAGGCCAGCAACGTCGCCATCGCCGTCGTCTTCCACCTCGGGCTCTGGCCACCATCGTCGTCGATCCGCCGCACGCAGGATGACCCCGAGCCCGCTAACCATCCCTACGGCACCGCTGTGAGCTCCGCCACCGTTTCCCCCTCTTCCCCTCTTCGTTTGATTGTCGTAGCCGTCGCCCCCTTGATGACTGACAAGCGCCGCCGCCAAAGCTCGCCGGCGATGACGCCCCGGTGACCATTCGGTCCCGGGCATGCGTCCAACGTTCTCGTCGCACCGCGTAGACACCGTAGGTGTTAACCCCGCATCACCAAGGCCGCTGTGGCCTCGACCTCGAGCTCGCCCGAGCTCCGGCCGCCGCTTCTGTGCTCGCCGCCGTCATCTCCGGCGACTCCGAGGCCTTCCGATCGCTCAGCTAGACGCGGTCGAGCGCGGGCTACCCCC
>NW_021203124.1:0-1765 GCF_002162155.2 Triticum dicoccoides
GATGGTGGAGATGAATAGTATCCCGTGGAGTCCCGTTTTGTGGTACGCCACACCCCTCCCGATGAACAGGACCCTCGTTTGGACTGTAGCGCTCCAACACAAGTCCGTTTCGTCCGTTTTGTGGTACGCCACACCCCTCCAGATGAACAGGACCCCCGTTTCGACCATAGCGCTCCAACATAAGTACGTTTCATCCGTTTTACGGTACGCCACACCCGTCTCGATCAACAGGACCCTCGTTTCGATCGTAGGAGGTCCGTTTCCTCCGTTTTGCGGTACGCCAGGCCCCTCCCGATCAACAGGACCCCGTTTTAAACGTGGCCGGTCGAACACAAGGCCGTTTCCTCCGTTGTGCGGTACGCCAGGCCTCGTTTCCATCGCCTGTTCCGTCCAAGCCCTCCCGATGAACACGACCACGCATTCTGTTCCGACCCAGCCGGTTGGCTCCCCATGAACACGACGACGACGTTGTTTATCCGTTCCGACCCAGCAATATACGTATGCACGAGTACGCGTTAGAGACCCTGCCCATATGCACGTATGTGGCTGTATTTTCTTTCTTGCACCCTCGCCGTTGTACGTACGTACATGCTACGTGCGCGCCTCTACTACGACACGTGCGCGCCTCTACATCTACGACACGTGCGCGCCTCTACATCGACCAGTATGTATGTACACGTTCGCGACCAGAATGACAACGCTACGTACGCTTCGACCAGGTGGGTCCCGACTGTCAGGCACTTCCTTGTGTTCGAAGATGTAGCTGGTGGTCCTAGCAGTCAGGGGGGCGAATCGTTTTTTTTTGCCCAAACGCACTTCCTTGCGTGCGAAGGTGTAGCTGGTGGGTCCCAGCAGTCAGGGGGGAAACGTTTTTTCGCCAAATATGGTGGCCCGTCCGG
This sequence comes from Triticum dicoccoides, assembly GCF_002162155.2. Taxonomy (NCBI): domain Eukaryota; kingdom Viridiplantae; phylum Streptophyta; class Magnoliopsida; order Poales; family Poaceae; genus Triticum; species Triticum dicoccoides. The sequence continues at coordinate 900 of NW_021203124.1, forward strand.
TGGGTCCCCGCTGTCAGGTGGAGGAATAATTATTTTGTGCGTAATAAGGAGGTACTTCCTTGCTGCGGCCGTGGACCCTGCTGCAGCCTCTCCACGTACAGTCCACGTCCGATGGAGGCTGTTCCTTGACCACATTGACCACGCCGCGCCGAGAGCACCAGGGCGGTGGACGACGGCGAGGCCTAGGAAGGGGACGACGCGGAGCCGGGGAAGATGCGGTAGTGGATGCCCACGCTTAGAGGAGTACAAGGGTTCACTGGTTCGCTGCGGTGTGAGGCTGCCGTCGCCGTAGAATAACAGGGGGTGTGGGTGAGTAGAGGGATGGCCTGGCCAGCGGTGGGAGTAGTAGGGGGCGGTGAGGCCTCTTACCGATTTACCACTATCATTTTGGGGATACGCTCTAGAGACAGCTACATTCACTTTAAATAGGGCACCGTCTAAATCCGTTGAGACGACCCGTATGAATTATGGTTTGGGAAGAAACCTAAGATGTCGTTTCTAAAAGTTTGGGGATGCGATGCTTATGTCAAGAAACTTCAACCTGAAAAGCTCGAACCCAAGTCGGAAAAATGCATCTTCATAGGATACCCTAAAGAAACCATTGGGTATACCTTCTACTTAAGATCCGAGGGCAAGATCTTTGTTGCCAAGAACGGATCCTTTCTGGAAAAAGAGTTTCTCTTAAAAGAAGTAAGTGGGAGGAAAGTAGAACTCGATGAAGTACTACCTCTTGAACGGGATAGTAGTGCAGATCAAGAAAATGTTCCTGTGATGCCTACACCAACTGAAGAGGAAAACAATGATCATGATCAACGTACTTCGGATCAAGTTGCTACTGAACTTCGTAGGTCCACAAGGACACGTTC
>NW_021203125.1:0-1079 GCF_002162155.2 Triticum dicoccoides
AACAGCGGCAAGGTTAAGGTAACACGTACTGTTCGTGTGCATTTTAGTATCTCTACATATGCTGATTATGTTGATTGTGATGTGGTACCTATGCAAGCATGTTCCTTATTACTTGGTAGACCATGGCAATTTGATAAAAATTCTGTACACCATGGTAGAAACAATCACTATACTCTTGTTCATAAGGATAAAAATATTACTTTGCTTCCTATGACTCCTGATTCCATTTTGAAAGATGATATTAATAGAGCTAATAAAGCAAAACAGGAGACGAATAAGAGTGAAAATCAGATTGTGGCAAAAGAATTTGAGCAACAAATGAAGCCTAATAATAAACCATCTAGTGTTGCTTCTGAAATTAAATTGAAAAGTGCATGTTTATTTGCCACCAAATCTGATATTGATGAGCTAGATTTCAGCAAATTTGTTTGCTATGCTTTTGTGTCCAAAGAGGCATTATTTTCATTCGAGGACGTGCCTTCCTCTTTGCCTCCTGCTGTCACTAACATTTTGCAGGAGTTCGCTGACGTCTTTCCACAAGACGTGCCACCTGGATTACCGCCTATTCGAGGGATTGAGCATCAGATTGACTTAATTCCCGGTGCTTCACTGCCAAACCGTGCACCATACGTACCAATCCAGAGGAGACGAAGGAGATTATGCGCCAAGTACAAGAGCTTCTTGACAAAGGTTATATACGCGAATCCCTTAGTCCTTGTGCTGTTCCTATTATTCTAGTGCCGAAAAAGGATGGTACATCACGTATGTGTGTTGATTGTAGAGGCATTAATAATATTACTATTCGTTATCGTCATCCTATTCCTAGGCTAGATGATATGCTTGATGAATTGAGTGGCTCTACAATATTCTCCAAAGTTGATTTGTGTAGTGGCTACCATCAAATTCGTATGAAATTGGGAGATGAATGGAAAACAGCATTTAAAACTAAGTTTGGATTATATGAGTGGTTAGTCATGCCTTTTGGGTTAACTAATGCACCTAGTACTTTCATGAGATTAATGAACGAAGTTTTACGTGCTTTCATTGGACGATTTGTGGTAGTTTACTTTGATGACATA
>NW_021203126.1:0-2378 GCF_002162155.2 Triticum dicoccoides
CTCTGTTTAGATGTGGTTTTATGCTTTTAATTAGTGTTTGTGCCAAGTAGAACCTTTGGGAAGACTTGGGGAAAGTCTTTGCGATCCTGCTGTAAAAAACAGAAACTTTAGTGCTCACGAGATTTTCTGCCATTTTTTAATGGAGAGTTCTATTTAGTTAATTCTTTTTTAACATGATTAATATATAAATTCCTCACGTCAAGCAATTTATTTTAGAATTTTTGGGGTTCCATAAGTATTCGAAACCTACAGATTACTACAGACTGTTCTGTTTTTGACAGAGTCTGTTTTCGTGTGTTGTTTGCTTATTTTGATGAATCTATGGCTAGTAATAGAGTTTGTGAACCATATAAAAGATGGAATACAGTAGGTTTAACACCAATATAAATAAAGAATGAGTTCATTACAGTACCTTGAAGTGGTGGTTTGTTTTCTTCTACTAACGGAGCTCACGAGTTTTCTGTTAAGTTTTGTGTTGTGAAGTTTTCAAGTTTTGGGTAAAGATTCGATGGACTATGGAATAAGGAGTGGAAAGAGCCTAAGCTTGGGGATTCCCAAGGCACCCCAAGGTAATATTCAAGGACAACCAAGAGCCTAAGCTTGGGGATGCCCCGGAAGGCATCCCCCTCTTTCGTCTTCGTTCATCGGTAACTTTACTTGGAGCTATATTTTTATTCACCACATGATATGTGTTTTGCTTGGAGCGTCAATTTATTTTGTTAGGATTTGCTTGATGTTATTTAGAACAATGTTTTTCATCTTTTATTTCAATAAAAGTGGCATTGATGGCCTTTACTATGCCTATTTTACAAGTCTACATGTTGCTGTTTGAAAACAGAAAGTTTACCACTGTTGCAAAAAATCCCTAGAAAAGTCATAATGTGATAAAATGTTGAAACCTTTTGCATAATAATCTCTGATAAATTTACTACAGTGGGAATTTTCTTTCATAATTTTTGGAGCTAGGGAAGTATGGATCTTGCTGCATTCTTCACAGACTGTCCTGTTTAGGCAGATTGTTGTTATGTTTGCATTGTTTGCATATGTTTGCTTGTTTAATGATTCTATTTGAGGATAGGACTATTAAATATGCGGAGGAATTTAGTATGCAATGTTGATTAATAATTTTAGTGATTTGCTACAGAAGAGTATGATAAGGTTTTCGCATTGGTTTATAATAACTTATCTCACGAGTCCTTGTTGAGTTTTGTGTGGATGAAACTTTTGAGATTTAGGGAGACCAAGATATGAGAGTAATTAAGGAGACACAAAAGCTCAAGCTTGGGAATCTCCAAGGCATCTCAAGATTATATTTCAAGAAGTCTCAAGCGTCTAAGCTTGGGGATGCCCAAGGCATCCCAAGATAATATTTCAAGAAGTCTCAAGCGTCTAAGCTTGGGGATGCCCCGGTTGGCATCCCACCTTTCTTCTTCAACAGCTATCGGTTAGTATCGTTTGATCCTAAGTTTTTGCTTCTTCACATGATGTTTGCTATTCTTAGATGTCATTTTATTTTGTTTTGCTTGATGTTTGAATAAAGTATCAAGATCTAAAATTATTAAATGGGAGAGTCTCCACATAGCTAAATAATTATTTAACTACTCATTGATCTTCACTTATATCTTTCGGAGTAGTTTGTTATTCATTCACGTGATTCACATATATCCTATGAGTAAATGGTTGAATGAATTGAATATTTTGAAATTATATATTTTTCATATGCTTATCCCATGGGGAGTAATGACTTCACATATAAGAAGTAGAGGTGGTAAATTTATTAAAGGTCAGCAAACATTGTATTGGTCACTTGAACAATTCATGAAAGAATATTGAGGGAAGAGAGATTTCACATATAAATATACTATATTGGACATCTTCTGTAATTGTGAGCACTCGTTAAAATATGACATGTTAAAAGGTTGATGTTGGACAAGGAAGACACTGTAATGGGTTATGTTTTCTTATATCTGAAATAAAGTATATTGTCATGGATCATTCAACATACCGAGCTTGCCTTTCCCCCTCATGCTAGCCAAATTCTTTGCACCAAGTAGAGATACTACTTGTGCTTCCAAACATCCCTTAAACCAGTATTGCCATGAGAGTCCACCATACCTACCTATGGATTGAGTAAGATCCTTCAAGCAAGTTGTCATCGGTGCATGCAATAAAAATTGCTCTCTAAATATGTATGATCTGTTATTGTGGAGAAAATAAGCTTTATACGATCTTGTGATGTGGAAGCAATAAAAGCGATGGACTGCATAATAAAGGTCCCTATCATAAGTGGCAATATAAAGTGACGTTCTTTCGCATTAAGATTTTTTGCATCCAACTATAAAAGTGCATGACCACCTCTGCTTCCCTCTGCGAAGGGC
>NW_021203127.1:0-1158 GCF_002162155.2 Triticum dicoccoides
CGTTAATCCTATTCTGATGCATAGCCTGTCATTGCTGCTACAGTCATTGATACCTTACCCTCAATCCTAAATGCTTAGTATAGGATGCTAGTGTTCCATCAGTGACCCTACACTCTTGTCCGTCTGCCATGCTATACTACTGGGCTGTGATCACTTCGGGAGGTGATCACGGGCATATACTATATACTTTACACTGTTACATTACTGGTGATACTGTTTGGAGATGGGGGCTGAAGGGGCAGGTGGCTCCATCCAGGTAGTGGTGGGCCTGAGTTCCCGACGGCCCCCGACTGTTACTTTGTGGCGGAGCGACAGGGCAGGTTGAGACCACCTAGGAGACAGGTGGGCCTGGCCCTGTTCGGCGTTCGCGGATACTTAACACGCTTAACGAGATCTTGGTATTTGATCTGAGTCGGCTACGAGCCTATACGCACTAACCATCTACGTGGGAGTAGTTATGGGTATCCCGGCGTCGTGGTATCAGCCGAAGCACTTCAGACGTCAGCGACGGAGCGGCGCGCGCCGGATTGGACTGGAACGCCTGCTAGGCTAGGTCTGCTTCCGGCCGCCCACGCAACGTGCAGGTGTGCATTGGGCGATGGGCCCAGACCCCTGTGCGCTTAGGTTTAGACCGGCGTGCTGGCCTCTCTGTTTTGCCTAGGTGGGGCTGCGACGTGTTGATCTTCCGAGGCCGGGCATGACCCAGGAAAGTGTGTCCGGCCAAATGGGATCAAGCATGTTGGGTAAGTTGGTGCACCCCTGCAGGGAAGTTAATCTATTCGAATAGCCGTGATCTTCGGTAACAGGACGACTTGGAGTTGTACCTTGACCTTATGACAACTAGAACCGGATACTTAATAAAACACACCCTTCCAAGTTCCACAGACAACCCGGTGATCGCTTTTCCACAGGGTTACGAGGAGAGGATCGCCGGGTAGGATTATGCTATGCGATGCTACTGGAGATGCTACTTGGAGTTGCTACTTGGAGATGCTACTTGGAGGACTTCGATCTACTCTCTTCTACTTGATGCAAGACGGAGGCTGCCAGAAGCGTAGTCTTCGATAGGACTAGCTATCCCCCTCTTATTCTGGCATTCTGCAGTTCAGTCCACTGATATGGCCTCCTTACACATATATCCATGCATATGTAGTGTAG
>NW_021203128.1:0-1487 GCF_002162155.2 Triticum dicoccoides
GGAAGAGCCGGGGAGAGTGAGAGAGAGCAGGGGGGATCGGGACGGGTTGCGGGCGTCGTCCACGCGGCCAGGAGGTCGTCGGCAAGCAGGAGGTGGCCGCGCGGCCGTGCGCGCGCGAGCACGCAGCAGCTTCGGGGCGAGGGGAGGAAGACGACGGAGGGCTACAGTGCTGGGCTGGGTCGGCTGCTGGCTGGGCCGGCCAGCTGGCTGGGCCGCACAGGGAGGAGCCCAGGTAAGTTTTTCCCTTTTCTTTTCTATTTCTGTTTTTATTTAATATATCTGCAACTTTGTTGAATTAAATAAAATACCTAGGCAACTTCAAAAATCACCAAACTATTCCTGGCCCATAGTTGGATTATTTCCAACATGAAACATTTTAGTTTGGAGATATTTGAGCATTTAAATATTTTATATTATTTTAAATGCCCAAATTCAAATATTTATGATTTAATTCAAAAACCCTAGGATGGCCTAGGAAAATGTGCACCATTTTTGGCAGAGGTTCTGAACCAAGACAAAAATGATGGCCATTTTAGAAGGGCATTTCAGGTTCATTGAAAAATTATTTCAGTAACCCTAGTTGGTTTCAGAGGGGACTGGGGGTTCTGTCATCCCCATTTCAAGTTTCTGATGAATGAGTAAACATGATGCAACACTCTAATGCATGACTAGCTAGGGTGTGACAACTCACCCCCACTCAAAAGAATCTCGTCCCGAGATTTGGGTTCCTCCGGGAAGAAGGCGGGATACTCGAGTCGAAGACGATCCTCCCTTTCCCAAGTTGCTTCATCCTCAGAATGATGCGACCATTGAACCTTGAGAAACTTGATATTATGACGTCGCGTGGTACGTTCGGCTTGATCGAGGATACGAATGGGGTACTCCCGATATGTAAGATCATCTTGGAGATCAAGCGCTTTGTGGTCCACTTCACGGATAGGATCCGAGAAGCAACGCCTGAGTTGAGAAACGTGGAAGACATCGTGAACTCTGGAGAGATGCGGAGGTAGTTCCAACTGGTAGGCAACTTCTCCTCGTTTGGCAAGAATGCGAAAAGGTCCAATGTAATGAGGAGCCAATTTGCCTTTGATACCGAAACGATGGGTTCCCTTCAGAGGGGTGACCCGAAGATAAGCCTTCTCGTCAACCTCGAAAGTCATAGCCTTATGTTTTCGGTCATATTGACTCTTTTGACGAGATTGGGCTGTTTTCAACTTTTCACGAACGATACGAACTTGTTCTTCTGCTTCCTGAATCATATCCGGGCCAAAGAATTGTCTTTCCCCGGTCTCTGACCAGTTAAGGGGTGTTCGACATCGTCGTCCATAGAGAACTTCAAAAGGGGCTTTACCCAAGCTAGATTGATAGCTGTTGTTGTAAGCGAATTCGGCAAATGGAAGGCACTTCTCCCAGTCCATTCCGAAAGAGATAACGGAGGCTCGAAGCATGTCTTCTAGAATCTGATTGACGCGTTCCACTTGACCACT
>NW_021203129.1:0-2061 GCF_002162155.2 Triticum dicoccoides
TTGAAAACAATACGGGGACCAAGGAATGAACGAAGATGGCAAGAAGTATTAAGATATCAAGAATTATTAAGAGGTGGTGAAATTCTCACCACATTCTTGACAAAAAGTGATGGTAATACTTCCGAGGTAAGGAAGATCAACTGCTGGGTAGCAGTGATCTCAAGGTTTACACAAAACGCGAACAAGTTGTGTTGAACGGAAGGCAATAAAGTGGTCGATGAGAACAGGAATCATCGAGGGGCAAGGATGGTATTACCCATCATGAATTCAATTGAATTCCTGGAAGAGCTCATAAGGTTGATGATGATCACGACACAATTGTCGAGAGATTTCATGCAGATGTAGTCAATCAGCGACGACATCAAGTCAAAGGAATGATGAAGCAAGAGGTTATTGGAACCACAGTTACGACACAAACTCGAACTCAAGCTTGTTGTTTAAGGTGAAAGGGTATGACGAGGAAAAATCGACGTAAGGTCAGTTCATCGTCGAAAATTGGTGCTCCGAGAATAAGGACCAGGTAGCACCGTTAGAATCGTCACGGCAATGATATAGCCAAACAGGCTAGGAATGGCGTGATCGGGTACAAACTCGTACTTATAGAAGCTTACTGAAGAGTTGTTGAACCGTAGAGCGGACTCGGTTCAGTTATCGGTGTCTTTGAGTGTTCAATAACTTCGAGCCCATGAAAAATTGTAATCGGTGAGTATGTAGTACTTGATGAAGAACTCATAAGAAATTATGCAGTTCCAAGATAATCTCGAGATACCAGGTGGTAATACTCGACGACAGATCAAACTAGAAGTTGAACTGGGGTATTGCTCTGTAGAAGACAAGTGCATAAACTTGCACAGGACATGATATTTAAAGGAGAACATGGTCAGAACCACGATTGCAAAAAGGCCAGATCTCAGATATAAGATGAACTTATACCAAGGGAATAATTGATTTTAAAAGAAGCTTCGATGAGAAGATGTACATCGTGTCCATGGGCATGAACGCAAAGTTCAAGGTCGACTCCCACTTCTCCAATGCACAACCTTTCATTCACTTCTCGCGCTCAATGAAGTTGTAGTTTTGAAATTTTATCTGGCAAATTACCAGAAGAGTACGACTCGTGAAAACTTTCGAGTTCACACCTATTAAGGAAGGCATAGGTTCAACCCATTGGGGCATCTTAGAATCATATACCAAATCTTCAGAAGTAATTAACTCAAGCCCAAAGGCAGAGCATGGTTGAGAAAGCAGAGGATACAATCTACCAAAGGCATTATGTATCAGAGGAAAGGCTCACAAGGTTATTGAATATGAAGGGCGTTGTCAGATAAAATCCAACAAAGGATCTGGTGGTCCACAAGGGATCTGACGTGAGCATCGGTACTCAACTAGAGGAAGAAGATTGCAAGGAGATCAGATTATAGAAACAACTGACTAACTCAATTGTCAAATGCAAAGGAATTATGATTTCCAAATCAAGGGATCAGAAGCAATGCAATGAGTAGGGATGGATAAGTTGGATATACCAGAGGCACAATTGATGACAAATAGTTTGGTCGAGAACCAGCTCATGTTCAAAAATGATGTCTGAGCCGGAAGGATAATTTAGAAGGGTTGATAGATGATTGTGTGCATTCGCACACATGCTGAATCAATAGGATCAAAATGACGATGCCTAAGGATACTAACGAATATTGCCAGACATATGGAAAGCATCCATAATGCAAGCAGACAAGTATTGCAGAGCAATAAGCTATTAAGGATTTTTGGAGGATCAAATAGTATTTCGAAGACCATTGTGAAACACATGAACAACTGGGGGATGAGCGGATACTCGATAAGTGCGAGAATTATCCATAGGGGTATTCAGGTGACAAGGAACAGCAAGGCGATAAGCTCAAAGGATTATCGAGACAACGACGAGTGTTTCGAGGTATCTGGTAACAACAAGACCAACTGGGGATGAATGTAAGAATAACAACTGCAAGTAGTTATCCTTAAGGGTTGACGGTGGAAGGGGAATTGCAAATGCGATGAACATAAGTTCTCGGGTTAACAACGGAG
>NW_021203130.1:0-1188 GCF_002162155.2 Triticum dicoccoides
TCATCAGAAATTCTATAGTGCTCCCACTCACTTCTTTGGAAATACAAGTTTCTCATAAACTTTGTACAAACCCAAAATCTTTGATCATCATCAAAGCATACATTCCAACTCCGAGATGCTCACTCCAGTCCTTAGAAGGATTGCTGGAGCTTTGCATACTTATTAGCATCTTTCGGGATTGACAAAACCTTCCGGTTGTATCACATACAACCTTTCCTCAAGAAAATCGTCGAGGAAACAATGTTTTGACATCCTATCTGCAAGATTTCATAAATAATGCAGTAATCGCTAATATAATTCCAACAGACTCTTAGCATCGCTACGAGTGAGAAAATCTCATCGTAGTCAACTCCTTGAACTTGTCGGAAAACATCTTAACGACAAGTCGAGCTTTCTTAATGGTAATTCTTACCATCATTGTCTGTCTTCCTTTTAAAATCCATCCGTACTCATTTGCCTTACGACCATCGAGCCGTTCTGCCAAGGTCTTCACTTTGTTTTCATACATGGATCCTCTCTCGGATTTTATGGCCTCAAGCCATTTATCGGAATCCGGGCCCACCATCGCTTCTCCATAGCTCGTAGGCTCATTGTTGTCTAGCAACATGACTTCCAAGACAGGATTACGTACCACTCTGAAGTAGTACGTATCCATGTCACCCTACAAGGTACGGTAGTGACTTGATCCGAAACTTCATGATCACTATCATAAGCTTCTACTTCAATTGGTGTAGGTGCCACAGGAACAACTTCCTGTGCCCTGCTACACACTTGTTAAAGTGATGGTTCAATAACCTCATCAAGTCTCCACCATCCTCCCACTCAATTCTTTCGAGAGAAACTTTTCCTCGAGAAAGTACCTGATTCTAGAAACAATCCCTTATTGCTTTCGGATCTGAGACAGGAGGTATACCCAACTGTTTTGGGTGTCCTATGAAGATGCATTTTATCCGCTTTGGGTTCGAGCTTATCAATCCTGAAACTTTTTCACATAAGCGTTGCAGCCCCAAACCTTTAAGAAACGACAACTTAGGTTTCTCTAAACCATAATTCATACGGTGTCATCTCAACGGAATTACGTGGTGCCCTATTTAAAGTGAATGTGGTTGTCTCTAATGCCTAACCCATGGACAATAGTGGTAATTCGATAAGAGACATCATGGTACGCACCATATCCAATAGGGTGCA
>NW_021203131.1:0-1592 GCF_002162155.2 Triticum dicoccoides
GGTCGACCTGCTGGTGGTGGTGCTGGTGGCTGCTCGTAGATCTGATTTTGATCAACCTCATCCTCATAATCGCCCGCATACTCATCATCCTCCTGGGTACCAGCAGGAGCAGTAGCAGGAGCCAAAGAAGCACCAACAGCAGTAACAGCGGCACCAGAATTTTGTCCTGGCACAATAGGAACACGCTGTGCTCGTCCATACTGATTCGGAAGGGGGCGTAGTTGTTGTTGTTGCAGAGGTGCGACAGGTGCAGCCGGTGGTGGAAGACGCGCAAGCAGTTCATTAAATCTGTTATCGAGCTTTGTTTCGAACGTCTTCTCAAGGCCAGTGATCTTCTCCATGGCCTCTTCAAAATTGTTCAGCACATCTTGTACCTGTTCAGTCATCATTTGCTGAAACTTATCATGAAGCTCCTTGTTCGATAAGTTCTCCCAGTCAATCTCGTCGGCTTGTGATCCTGGCATGGCTAGCAGCAATAGAAACACACAAGAATATGATCCTACAGACTACTAAGAAGTGGTGGTGGTGTATCACAAATCCGTCAAGCAAATCTCAAATTCTTACCAGTTCTTACCCAGCAGCAGGCGGTGATCGGCAACCGTTGTAGTCAAAAACTCTCAAAGCTTGGATAGAGCGATTACCAGGGAGAGTCAAACACACGACGTAGGTGTATGTGGAGCTGGGAAGGCTTATAGTATGGTAGCAAAAAGGGTCAGCAATAATCAATTCAGAGATGCAAAGTTGAATAAACGCTCAACGACGGTACTGCGCTGGTCCTAGGCTAGACTGTGCTAGAGACGCGAGCCTAGAACACCAACAAAATCACGGCGCGGCACGTAAACAAGGGAAAAACACGCTCTGAATTTTTTTTTTCGCTCTTTTTTTTTGCGCTCTTTTTTTTTTGCGCTGCTTTTTTTTTGCGAAAAATCACTATAATGGCGAGTGTCTCAAAACTCTTCCTAGGTCAAACTGACAGGATGGGCACGAAATTTTTTTTTCGACCAAATTTTTTTTTCGACTGCCCGGACCCAAAAACTGGAAACAGGTCAAAAAAAACTTCCTATAATGGCACCTGTCTCAAAACACTCAGAAACACCTAAAAATAGGATAGCCAGAAATTTTTTCGAAAAATGCGTTTTCAAAAAATTTTGGGCCTAAACGGAGCGTGGCTACCCGACTCTTTTTTTTTCCGAAACCTACTCCGTCAAGGAAACACGAATCGGAATCTAGATGGATCTCGAAAACAAACCTAATATGCACGGAACTCGGATTGGTGGTGGATATATGGTGGTGGTATATGGCAGCGGTGGTGGTAGCGGTGGTAGTATATGGATATGGATCGGTGGTGGTATATGGATACGGATTCGGAGCGGTGGCGGATAAGCGGTGGTGGTAGATGGCAGGGGCGATGATGATGGTGCGGCGGCGGCGTGACAACTTATGACCAGAACTCGAAACTCTAAAAGACTAGACTCTAAGACCAGCAACTAGACACGACGATGCAACCGCAAATTCAACAAAGCAAAACCCTAAAAAGATTATGCAAAGGCTCAGATTGGTTCGGATATGATGAACTAACCCTAATTTTTTTT
>NW_021203132.1:0-1071 GCF_002162155.2 Triticum dicoccoides
CGGAAATGGAAGAGACCCATGGTAGAATGGCACATTGGCGGTGCAAGCTAGGAACAAAATGCCAATGCTGGGAATGATTCTAGTAACTGGGGAAGAACCCAACAATAGAGAGTGAATTCACTGTTGGAGTGGTTATAGCATAACCGAGGAAATCTGGGGCAATCCCAGCTAGTGCCGATGATAAGACGTAGCGCTTGTGCGTGCTCTCAAGAACTTGAGCATTTCCACAATCATCAAGGTTTTATCAACAACCGCGTCAAGGGTGCTGACAACACAACATACTACCATGATGAATAGCGATGGGCGATGCAGATGCGAAGGAGGATAACACTTTCTCAGATTTCACCTTAGCGAGGCCAAGCAAATAAAATCTGGATGATCGACCGAGAGACATTTAGCACTCCGCTTCAAATGTTCTCCTTGATGTGCTAGTATAACCCATTCATAGATATGGTTTGATATCTAAAACATCAAGTAAAAGGTCAGACTTCGGGAACACAAAAATCCATAGGGGCAACTAGGGAGTAAATCCTACGAAATCCCTATGGGGGGGGGGGTGGCCAACTTCCTCAAACAAGATACTATAATAATAGGTCTACCGGATGGGTGTGTTGGCCGCGACATCCACCTTACCGGTTATCGAGAGACCAATATTATAGTTCTTAGGGAAATGTTCCAACCATCATATCTGCCTGAGATTCAGCTCTGGTTGGTGTCAGGATATCCCAGACTCACCAAGTCTAGAAAGAAAAATGAAAGTTTGCAACACAAATCGACGAGATGACGTTGCGAGATTCTCGGGAAATGAACTACGATAGTAAGCTCCAAAACATGAGCTGGTTCTGCTACTAACATGTGAACACATTGTCCCAGACAAGCATGACCACGTGGTAGTCTTATAATAAAACACTACCGAGTTCAGGAGGGGGAACCATCAACGAGGGTATCGAAGTCCTTACATAAGTCCGGATTAGCTCTTATGAAGGAACTCCTTCTCCTTGAACAAATCAATCAGTGGCTTGGTGTGCTAGGGATACATATAGAATGAAGGTTGCAAGTCTTCAAACCACA
>NW_021203133.1:0-964 GCF_002162155.2 Triticum dicoccoides
TATTCTTCAAAACAGCCCTAAGCATAGTAGACAACGTTCTATTGACTACTTCAGTTTGTCCATCAGTTTGGGGGTGACAAGTAGTACTAAAAAGCAGTTTAGTCCCCAACTTAGCCCATAAACATCTCCAAAAGTGGCTAAGAAATTTAGTATCACGATCTGAAACAATAGTATTTGGCACACCATGCAAGCGAATAATTTCACGAAAGAACAAATCAGCAACATTAACAGCATCATCGCTTTTATGACATGGTATAAAGTGTGCCATTTTCGAGAATCTATCCACGACAACAAATATGCTATCCCTCCCCTTCTTTGTTCGAGGTAAACCTAAAACAAAGTCCATAGATATATCCTCCCAAGGAACACTAGGTACAGGCAAAGGCATATATAAACCATGAGGATTGTGTCGTGACTTAGCTTTTTGACATGTAGTGCATCGAGCAATAAAACGCTCAACATCCCGTCTCATCTTTGGCCAAAAGAAATGTGTAGCAAGTACGTCCTCCGTCTACTTCACGCCAAAGTGTCCCATTAATCCTCCTCCATGCGCCTCCTGCAACAACAAAAGACGAACGGAGCTAGCTGGAATGCATAGCTTGTTAGCACGAAACACAAATCCATCGTTAACGACAAACTTGTTCCACATTCTTCCTTCTTTACAATTCTGCATTACATCTTTAAAATCAGCATCATGCACATATTGATCTTTGATGGTCTCCAAACCAAATATTTTGAAGTCAAGTTGTGAAAGCATAGTATAGCGACGAGACAATGCATCAGCAATAACATTTTCTTTTCCCTTCTTGTGTTTAATGACATAAGGGAAAGTCTCAATGAATTCAACCCATTTAGCATGTCTACGATTCAGTTTAGCTTGAATTTTAATATGTTTCAAAGATTCATGATCAGAATGTATAACAAATTCTTTGGGCCATAAATAATGTTGCCATGTTTCTAAAGT
>NW_021203134.1:0-1764 GCF_002162155.2 Triticum dicoccoides
GTCTGTTTCCTGCAAGCAAACGAAGAACAAGCAAGAAACTAAGATTGCAATCTGGATATTGCGAATATAAGATGAAAGCTTTATTGATCAAGGTGGGGTTCTGTGACGCCTTTGTCTGGTCGTTGAACACAAACGAAGTACGCGAAGTTGCAGCTATGGCGAACTTTTAATCTAAACAAAACCCAAAGTCTAAACGATGCCCTAAGGGCTGTATATATGGGCCTTAGGCGTGAAGAAGACTCATGATCAGAATGTATAACAAATTCTTTGGGCCATAAATAATGTTGCCATGTTTCTAAAGTCCGAACAAGAGCATATAATTCTTTATCATAAGTAGAATAATTCAGACTAGGCCCACTCAATTTTTCAGAAAAGTATGCAACAGGTTTGCCATCTTGTAATAACACACCGCCTAATCCAATTCCCTAGCGTCACATTCAAGCTCAAAAGTCTTATTAAAATCAGGAAGTTGGAGTAAAGGAGCATGTGTCAACTTATCTTTCAATACCGTGAAGGCTTCTTCCTGTGCAGTACCCCAAAGAAAAGGCACATCTTTCTTTGTAAGCTCATTGAGAGGTGCAGCAATGGTGCTGAAATCTCTCACAAAACACCTATAGAATCCAGCGAGGCCAAGAAAACTCCTCACTTGTGTGACCGTTTTGGGCTGCGGCCAACTCTCAATAGCTTCAATCTTGTCTTTATCAACTTCAATTCCCTGTGGAGTAACAACATAGCCAAGAAAAGATACTCGGTCGGTGCAAAAGGTGCACTTCCCAAGGTTATCAAACAAACGTGCATCACGTAGAGCAATAAAAACAGCACGTAAATGTTCCAAATGTTCTTCCAAAGATCTGCTATAAATCAATATGTCATCAAAGTAAACTACCACAAATCGTCCAATGAAAGCACGTAAAACTTCGTTCATTAATCTCATGAAAGTACTAGGTGCATTAGTTAACCCAAAAGGCATGACTAACCACTCATATAATCCAAACTTAGTTTTAAATGCTGTTTTCCATCCATCTCCCAATTTCATACGGATTTGATGGTAGCCACTACGCAAATCAACTTTGGAGAATATTGTAGAGCCACTCAATTCATCAAGCATATCATCTAGCCTAGGAATAGGATGACGATAACGAATAGTAATATTATTAATGCCTCTACAATCAACACACATACGTGATGTACCATCCTTTTTCGGCACTAGAATAATAGGAACAGCACAAGGACTAAGGGATTCGCGTATATAACCTTTGTCGAGAAGCTCTTGTACTTGACGCATAATCTCCTTCGTCTCCTCTGGATTGGTACGGTATGGTGCACGGTTTGGCAGTGAAGCACCGGGACTTAAGTCAATCTGATGCTCAATCCCTCGAATAGGCGGTAATCCCGGTGGCACGTCTTGTGGAAACACGTCAGCGAACTCCTGCAAAATGTTAGTGACAGCAGGAGGCAAAGAGGAAGGCACGTCCTCGAATGAAAATAATGCCTCTTTGCACACAAAAGCATAGCAAACAGATTTGCTGAAATCTAGCTCATCAATATCAGATTTGGTGGCAAATAAACATGCACTTTTCAATTTAATTTCAGAAGCAACACTAGATGGTTTATTATTAGGCTTCATTTGTTGCTCAAATTCTTTTGCCACAATCTGATTTTCACTCTTATTCTTCTCCTGTTGTGCTTTATTAGCTCTATTAATATCATCTTTCAAAATGGAATCAGGAGTCATAGGAAGCAAAGTAATATTTTTATCCTTAT
>NW_021203135.1:0-1104 GCF_002162155.2 Triticum dicoccoides
AGAGAGTCTTACGGCAAAAACTGGATGCACTTCGTGTACAAAACAGACAATCTCCTTCGAAGTATCAAGGTTTCATATGGAAACTCGTCTGTTACAAAGGGATTTCATTTCTTTTGAACTTATTTGAAACCCCTTGTTTTTATGTGTTCAAAATGCACCATTCAAAGCCACATCATCAATTTACAACCCTTTCCGACTTCATTTGTTATTTTTCATGCATTTATTGATTATTTTGAGCTATAAGACCATGAAACTGAAAAGCATTTGAAATGAACTCTAAAAAGGTTCCAAGTTGGCATGGTATCATCATTTCACCCACATAGCATGTGCAAGAAAGTAGAGAGGCTTACGGCAAAAACTGGATGCATTTCATGTACAAAACAGACAATCTCCTTCGAAGTATTAGGGTTTCATACGGAAATTCGTCTGTTACAAAGGGATTTCATTTCTTTTGAACTTATTTGAACCCCCTTGTTTTTCTGTGTTCAAAATGCACCATTCAAAGCCACATCATCAATTTACAACCCTTTCTGACTTCATTTGTTATTTTTCATGCATTTACTGATTATTTTGATCTATAAGACCATGAAATTGAAAAGCATTTGAAATGAACTTCTAAAAGGTTCCAAGTTGGCATGGTATCATCATTTCACCCACATAGCATGTGCAAGAAAGTAGAGAGGCTTACGGCAAAAACTGGATGCACTTCGTGTACAAAACAGACAATCTCCTTCGAAGTATCAAGGTTTCATACGGAAACTCATCTGTTACAAAGGGATTTCATTTCTTTTGAACTTATTTCAACCCCCTTGTTTTTATGTGTTCAAAATGCACCATTCAAATCCACATCATCAATTTACAACCCTTTCTGACTTTATTTGTTATTTTTCATGCATTTATTGATTATTTTGATCTATAAGACCATGAAATTGAAAAGCCTTTGAAATGAACTCTGAAAAGGTTCCTAGTTGGCATGGTATCATCATTTCACCCACATTGCATGTTCAAGAAAGTAGAGAGGCTTACGGCAAAAACTGGATGCACTTCGTGTACAAAACAGACAATCTCCTTTGAAGTATCAAGGTTTCATACGGAAACTCGTCT
>NW_021203136.1:0-1863 GCF_002162155.2 Triticum dicoccoides
GGGGGGCACACCCCGGACACGCGTGCCGGGCGTTTTCAACCGCCACAACACTTCCAGACTTGTGAGAGGCCGCCTATGCAAGATTTGGCGGCATGCTAGCCCCCGGTGGCCGCCGGCCACAGCCGTAGACGCGCGAAGGGCAATCCGCGTAGAGGGAATTTTTTAGATACTTCTCCATCACCAAAAATTATGAAAAAATACCATCTTTCCTATAGCACATGTGCCCACGTCGTGCAAAAAAACTCATGATTTTATCGCGCTCCGAGTATTTAGTAATATTGACGCCGCATCGTTACCGCAGAACGTCTACTACCGTGTCATCGCCGTCCGTGAGGGGGGCCATGCACCGGAGATGCGTCCCGCCTCTTCGGACATGCCACCACACCACCCCGCATGTATGAGGGCCCGGTGCGACGCTCCGGTGGCATTGCTACCCCCAGTGCCCCCGTCCCGCCTAACCCTATAGCGTTTGACCACGGGATCTAGCCCTTTGACTTTGCACGGACGAGCTTTGACCAGTGGACCTCCCCACCCGGTTCTGTTAGGTCAGCCCATAGGAACACTTTGGAGCAACATCCGGGCCAGACCCACAGACAGATCCCCTCCGTGTAGACCCCACGCGTCCGTTTCACCCCCTCCAGGTGCCGGCGGCAGCGCCGTCCGTGAGGGGGGCACACCCCCGACACGCGTGCCGGGCGTTTTCAACCGCCATAACACTTCCAGACTTGTGAGAGGCTGCCTACGCAAGATTTGGCGGCATGCTAGCCCCCGGTGGCCGCCGGCCACAGCCGTAGACGCGCGAAGGGCAATCCGCGTAGAGGGAATTTTTCAGATACTTCTCCATCACCAAAAATTATGAAAAAATACCATCGTTCCTATAGCACATGTGCCCACGTCATGCAAAAAAAATCATGATTTTATCGCGCTCCGAGTATTTAGTAATATTGACGCCGCATCGTTACCGCAGAACGTCTACTACCGTGTCATCGCCGTCCGTGAGGGGGGCCACGCACCGGAGACGCGTCCCGCCTCTTCGGACATGCCACCACACCACCCCGCATGTATGAGGGCCCGGTGCGATGCTCCGGTGGCATTGCTACCCCCTAGTGCCCCCGTCCCGCCTAACCCTGTAGTGTTTGACCACAGGATCTACCCCTTTGACTTTGCACGGACGGGCTTTGACCAGTGGACCTCCCCACCCGGTTGTGTTAGGTCAGCCCATAGGAACACTTTGGAGCAACATCCGGGCCAGACCCACAGCAAGATCCGCTCCGTGTAGACCCCACACGTCCGTTTCCCCCCTCCAGGTGCCGGCGGCGGCGCCGTCCGTGAGGGGGGCACACTCCGGACACGCGTGCCGGGCGTTTGCAACCGCGACAACACTTCCAGACTTGTGAGAGGCTGCCGGCGCAAGATTTGGCGGCATGCTAGCCCCCGAAGGCCGCCGGCCACAGCCGTAGACGCGCGAAGGGCAATCCGCGTAGAGGGAATTTTTCAGATACTTCTCCATCACCAAAAATTATGAAAAAATACCATCGTTCCTATAGCACATGTACCCACGTCGTGCAAAAAAATCATGATTTTATCGCGCAACGAGTATTTAGTAATATTGACGCCGCATCGTTACCGCAGAACGTCTACTACCGTGTCATCGTCGTCCGGGAGGGGGGCCACGCACCGGAGACGCGTCCCGCCTCTTCGGACATGCCACCAAACCACCCCGCATGTATGAGGGCCCGGTGCGACGCTCCGGTGGCATTGCTACCCCCTAGTGCCCCCGTCCCGCCTAACCCTGTAGTGTTTGACCACAGGATCTACCCCTTTGACTTTGCACGGATGGGCTTTGACCAGTGGACCTCCCCA
>NW_021203137.1:0-2158 GCF_002162155.2 Triticum dicoccoides
GAGAGAGAGAGAGAGAGAGAGAAAACAAGTGTTGGGTCTATGCAATTACCGTAGTCCTTTCAGAAAATGAGTGACTGAGATAATTGTTTTTCTGTGAAATCTTATGAGTAGGGCGCACATTTCCTTTTGATTCATAACAAAAAAACAGTTTATTTTATGAGAAAATGTTGGTCAATAGACTAAACCAGATGTGAACAGTGCAAAAGCTCAGAGAGTAGAAAAACATCAAGCTACATTTGGCCTACAGCATGCCAAGTCAGTAACCTAGTGCTGCTTGCACGTTTGACGCACCCATGAATGCTTGGGCGAGGCCATTACTGTTAGCAAAGTCAGTCCAAAGGAACCGGATCTAATTTGATAAACCTAGCAGTACATCTTCCAAAAGGACCCAAAAGAAACAAATAAGAAGAAATTATAGGTCAGTCTTTGCATTTTACACGGAGGATATCAGACCATGAAATTAGTTTGAAATTTGGTCCATACAACATGCATCAATACAGTAACTAACCCATCGTCACCAGGGGCAATTTAAAAAGTGCAAACTTCGTGTTTTGGTACAATCAATAGTTTGTGTCATCCACCATAATATATTGCAAGTTCAACGAGGTTCTTTTATTCTTATTGGTGCAATGATACATATTGGTATACATCAACAAAAGTACAGACATATCTACGTGGCAATGCACGTCCATCTATGTCTATGTGGCATGGAAACCTCCATGGGAAATAGGTATCAATTGTAGGTCATATTTTCTTCCTACGATGATCCCATATTTCTCGGTCATGTCCAAAAATTCCGGGTTTGCCTTGCCAGGAAGCACCCAGTCGAAGTGGTAGAGAAGATTTGCCAAGGCGATCTCCATAGTTGACGTGCCGAATAGTATCCCAGGGCACTGCCTCCGACCAACACCCAGTCGAATGGGGTGAATTCAAAGTATGTCCCATGGTAATCCATGTTATTGTTCTCAAACGTTTCAGGCTTAAACTCTTCAGGACTTTCCCAACAATTTGGATCCCTCGAAACTGCAAACGCGTTAATGTATACATTGGTGCCTTCAAGCATGTCAAAACCCATAACTTTACGGTCTTCCCTGGCCCTACGGGGGATCAAAGGACCTGGTGGATGCAGTCTAAGAACCTCCTAAATGATCATCCACATGTAATGGAGTCCAGCGAGGTCACTATTAGTAATCACAGCTCGACCTTGACCTAGCACCTCTCGGATCTCAATCTGTGCTTTGGCCATGGCTTCGGGATGACGGACGAGCTCAGACATTGCCCACTCCAAGGCAACTCCCGTGGTCTGTGTGGCACCTGCAAATATGTCCTGAAAAATATTGTTGTGGTATGCATGTTTATATATTATTTCTGCATATGTAGTAGTACGCAACAAATAATCAATTTCAGACACAACAATTTACGTTTATAAATCTATGAAACAAGTTGAGACTAACAGATTTATGAAATGACGAAGCTAGCTTTTTTTGCATTAAAACTTTGCAGATATGATATCACATCGGTAGATTAATAAGAAGCATAAAGAAAATTACTCACAAATAAGACGGCACCTATACTCTCCGTGGTCATAGGGAATGTGAACGCGTCCTTCTCCTGGAGCCTGAGTAGCACGTCCAGCAAGTCATCATCGTCGGTGCTGGAGGCACCGTCCTGTGTGGCAGCTCGCGTTGCCTTATGCCCCTCGATGACGTCGGCGTTGATACGTTGGATGTGGCCATAGCTCCTCCTCATGTGGCGCTCTCCCTTGCACAGCCACCGCACCAGCCGCGATGACGGGAAGAGGTCGACGAGGCAGAAACCACCTAGCAGCACGAACGCCTCATCCAGCTCCCAGAGGTACTCCTCCTGCTGCGGGAACTTGCCGCCAAACACCGCCCGCGACACCACGTCGTTGCTGAGCGCCATCACCTTCTCGCTGACGTTGACGACGGCACCCATGGATGCCGCGTCTGCGACATAATGGAGAAGGCTGCCCACCTGGTCTGGCCTGATACCGTCCATACGCCTCACCTGCTTGGAGCTGAGGAGCTCCATGGTGCAGACCTTGCGCATCTGGCGCCATGGGTCACCGTAGGGGGCGAAGACGATGCCCCTCCCGCCGCAGCCGAAGATGTCCAGCGTCGCGCTGCGAGGCCGGCCA
>NW_021203138.1:0-1680 GCF_002162155.2 Triticum dicoccoides
TGATTTCAACGATTAACGAACCGCGGGGTGCTTTTACGTTTCGGTCATCAACACTTACACTTTTGTCCGATTCTTTCCTTTTTTGTATACTATTACTCACTGTTTTGGGGTCCCGGAGTGATTTCCACGATTAACGAACCCCGGCGTGCGTTTACGTGTCGGTCATCAACACTCACAGTTTTGGCCGATTCTGGCCCGTTTCGTGGACTATTACTCACTTTTTTGGGTCCCCGGAGTGATTTCCACGATTAACGAACCCCTGGGTGCGCTTACGGGTTGCTTATCAACACTCGCGGTTTTTGTCGATTCTGACCCGTGTCGTGGACTGTTACTCACCGTTTTGGGGCCCCAAAGCGAGCTCCATGGTTGTTGAACCCCAAGGTGCGCTTAAGTGTAGGTCATCAACAATCACAGTTTGGGCCGATTCTGGCCCGTTTCTTAGACTATTACTTAGTTATCGGGGTCCCGAAATGATGTCCACGATTTACGAACCCCGGGTTGTGTTTAAGTGTCGGTCAGCAACACTCACAATTTTGGCCAATTCTAACGTGTTTTGTGGACTATTACTCACCTTTTTCAGGTCCTGAAGTGATTTCCATAGTTGTTGAACCCCAAGGCACACTTACGTGTCGGTCATCAAAACTCATAGTTTTGGCTGATTCTAGCCCGTATCATGGACTATTACTCACTTTTTTGGGCCCCCGGAGTGATTTCCACGGTTAACGAACCACGGGGTGCATTTACGTGTCGGTCATCAACACTCACAGTTTTGGCCGATTCTGGCCCGTTTCTTGGACTATTACTCTGTTTTTGGGTCTCGGCGTGATTTCCATGATTGATGAACACCAGGGTGCATTTATGTGTCGCTCATCAACACTCGCAGTTTTTGCCGATTCTGGCCCGTTTCGTGGAGTATTACGCACTGTTTTGTGGTATCGAAGTGATTTCAACGATTAACGAACCGCGGGGTGCGTTTACGTTTCGGTCATCAACACTTACACTTTTGTCCGATTCTAGCCTTTTTTGTATACTATTACTCACTGTTTTGGGGTCCCGGAGTGATTTCCACGATTAACGAACCCCGACGTGCGTTTACGTGTCGGTCATCAACACTCACAGTTTTGGCCGATTCTGGCCCGTTTCGTGGACTATTACTCACTTTTTTGGGTCCCCGGAGTGATTTCCACGATTAACGAACCCCTGGGTGGGCTTACGGGTTGGTTATCAACACTCGCGGTTTTTGTCGATTCTGACCCGTTTCGTGGACTGTTACTCACCGTTTTGGGGCCCCAAAGCGATTTCCATGGTTGTTGAACCCCAAGGTGCACTTAAGTGTAGGTCATCAACAATCGCAGTTTGGGACGATTCTGGCCCGTTTCTTGGACTATTACTTAGTTATGGGGGTCCCGAAATGACCCCGGGTTGTGTTTACGTGTCGGTCAGCAACACTCACAATTTTGGCCAATTCTAACGTGTTTTGTGGACTATTACTCACTGTTTTTAGGTCCCGAAGTGATTTCCATAGTTGTTGAACCCCAAGGCGCGCTTACGTGTCGGTCATCAATACTCATAGTTTTGGCTGATTCTGGCCCGTATCATGGACTTACTCACTTGTTTGGGCCCCCGGAGTGATTTCCACGATTAACGAACCTCTGGGTGCGCTTACGGGTTGGTTATCAA
>NW_021203139.1:0-727 GCF_002162155.2 Triticum dicoccoides
TGTAACGCCCCAGATATACTTTCCATATTTGTATCCAACTCTTGCCGTCTCCGGCGCTAAGTTATATTTATTTCTCGGGTTTGGGTCTTTGTCTCCGTGTGTTGTTTTCTTTTTCGGGCATCTCTTATCATGTCATCACGTGCATTGCATTTGCATACATGTGCATCTCATGCATTCGAGCATTTTCCCCGTTGTCCGTTTTGCATTCCGGCGTTTCGTTCTCCTCCGGTGGTCATTTCTACCTTTCTTTCTTGTGTGGGGTTTAAACATTTCCGGATTGGACCGAGTCTTGCCAAGCGGCCTTGGTTTACTACCGGTAGACCGCCTGTCAAGTTTCGGGTCATTTGGACTTCGTTTGATACTCCAACGGTTAACCGAGGGACCGAAAAGGCCTCGTGTGTGTTGCAGCTCAACACCCCCCAAATTTGGCCCAAAACCCACCAAACTCTGCTCCATGTCCTAGAGCGTTCGATCACGATCGTGTGGGCGAAAACCGCACCTTATTTGGACTCTCCTAGCTCCACCTATGCCTATTTATACCCCCTCCATTCGGATATTTTATTCCCCCGTCCGAAACCCTAGTTCTAAAAAAAAAACCTCCCCGCACCGACGGACACGTCCGCCCCCAGCCGGACGCGTCCGCCGCCGCGCCCCTCGTCCAACCGCCGATCGCCACGTGGGCGAGGCCCACATCGCCGCCGCCAGCCCGGATCGGGCCCTCCCCGGC
>NW_021203140.1:0-1284 GCF_002162155.2 Triticum dicoccoides
TACATACGATTTTGTTGTATTAGGCTGGTCATAGTGGGAGTAACATAGATAGTAAGATACATGCCACATAAGCAAAGAAGATGATGTGTCACGCAATTAATGAAGAGAGAGACAAATAGAGTAACATAATATGTTACCATCACATAGCGTTTTCCAATGCAAAATGAGTCTACAAAGCAATAAATGAAGATTTATATGTTATCATACTTATGTTACTCCTGACTATGAAGGTAGTAACATAGAGGGTGCTTGGATCCAAGGGACTATTTTAGTCTGACTAAAAATAGTCTCTTTTAGAGGCTAAAGTTCCAAACACCCCTGACTAAAGAAAGGCTAGGACTAGTCTTGAGGCTAAAAATTTTTAGTCATAGGAAACCTACTAAAATATGTATTAGCCCTCTCTCTCCTCATTTAATTCCTCTCTTTTAACACATGCGAGTTCTGGATTGGAGGGTTTGAAGGATAATAAATTTTCAATAACTTGATTTTAGTCTCTTTAATATTTGGATCCAAGCATGTGTGATGCTAGCAAGTTTTAGTCCCACTACTTTTAGTCATGGGACTAAAACGTATCCAAGCACCCTCATAGACTAGTAACATGTGCATGTTACTAGTCTAAGTTACTCCCCACTATGACCAGCCTTCGATTACTGTATAGTTGTAAAATTTATTGAATGTATGTGGCATAAGTGAAACGGCAATGCATGGTTGCATGTTGAAATAAGTAAACACTGATATATAAGTAAACACTATTCGTCACCTTGGGTGAGGAACAGTTATTTTTCACCCCCTTTATTTTAACGTCAATGCACCATAATTTTATGTTCTGTAAATTTTGTCTTATTCCAGACATAAAAAGAGAGTGTAAAAGAATATATAATCGCCATAAAAAATATTTTATGTTACATAAAATTTCCAATGTAAAAACATAGTGTAAAATTTACATAAAATGCTAATTTTCTTGTCTTATGATCTATATTTTTGTTTTCTTATGCCAAATTTTACATACTGAATCACTATGAATGTATTTATTTGTAATTTAAATGTAATTTATTTATGAAACGATCGTAAGATTACCTCGGGTGAAGAATAACTTGTTCTGTATCCTGGGTGATGAATAGTAACACTATATATACACATCTGCCTAAACCAAGTCACGATCTCACTATGTATAGTTTCCTTCCTTATCTATGTCAAAGTCTTTCCATCTACCCTAGTGGTTACTAGCATAGCTCTAAACGCCAGAAACCCACGCGGTCTTGGGTTTGAGTCCTAGCGACACTA
>NW_021203141.1:0-1847 GCF_002162155.2 Triticum dicoccoides
GGTGTGATTTCCACGATTAACGAACCGCGGGGTGCGTTTACATGTCGGTCATCAATACTAGTAGTTTTGGCCAATTCTGGCCCTTTTCGTGGACAATTACTCACTGTTTTGGGGCCCCGGAATGATTTCCACGATTAACGAACCCCCGGGTGCGCTTACGTGTCGGTTATGAACACTCACAGTTTTGGCCAATTCTAACGCGTTTTGTGGACTTTTAGTCACCGTTTTCTGGTCCTGAAGTGATTTCCATAGTTGTTGAACCCCAAGGCGCACTTACGTGTTAGTCATCAACACTCACAGTTTTGGCTGATTCTGGCCTGTTTCATGGACTATTACTCACTGTTTTGGGGCCCCGGAGTGATTTCCACGGTTAACGAGCTGCAGGGTGCATTTACGTGTCGGTCATCAACACTCGCAGTTTTGGCCGATTCTGGCCCGTTTCTGGGACTATTACTCTGTTTTTGGGTCCAAGCGTGATTTCCACGATTTACGAACCCCGTGGTGCGTTTACATGTTGGTCAATGACACTCACAATTTTGGCCAATTTCTGGTCTGTTTTGTGTACTATTACTCACTGTTTTGGCGTCCCAGAGCGATTTCCACGATTTACAATCCCCGGGGTGCATTTGCGTCTCTGTCGCCAACACTCACAGTTTTGGCCAATTCTGACGCGATTCGTGGACAATTACTCATCATTTAGGGGTCCCGAAGCGATTCCATAGTGGTTGAACCCTAAGGTCCGTTTACGTGTAGGTCAACAACACTCACAGTTTTGGCCAATTCTGGCCAGTTTCATGGACTATTACTCACCATTTTGGGGTCCCGAAGTGATTTCCACGGTTGTTTGACCCCATGGTGCGCTTACGTGTCGATCATCAACAAGCGCACTTTGGGCCGATTTTGGCCCATTTCTTGCATTATTACTTAGTTTTGGGGTCTCGGAGTGATTTCCACGGTTGACGAACTCCGGGGTGCGTTTACGTGTCGGTCATAAACACTCACAATTTTGGCCAATTCTCGTCCGTTTCGTGCACTATTACTCACCGTTTGGGCGTCCCAGAGCGATTTCCACGATTGACAATCCCCGGAGTGCGTTTGCGTGTCTTTCATCAACACTCACAGTTTTGTCCAATTCTGACGCGATTCGTGGGCTATTACTCACCATTTAGCGGTCCCAAAGCGATTTCCATAGTTGTTGAACCCCAAGGTGCGTTTAGGTGTCGGTCATCAACACTCACTGTTTTGGGGCCCCGGTGTGATTTCCACGATTAACGAACCGCGGGGTGCGTTTACATGTCGGTCATCAATACTAGTAGTTTTGGCCAATTCTGGCCCTTTTCATGGACAATTACTCACTGTTTTGGGGCCCTGGAATGATTTCCACGATTAACGAACCCCCGGGTGCGCTTACGTGTCGGTTATGAACACTCACAGTTTTGGCCAATTCTAACGCGTTTTGTGGACTTTTAGTCACCGTTTTCTGGTCCTGAAGTGATTTCCATAGTTGTTGAACCCCAAGGCGCACTTACGTGTTAGTCATCAACACTCACAGTTTTGGATGATTCTGGCCTGTTTCATGGACTATTACTCACTGTTTTGGGGCCCCGAAGTGATTTCCACGGTTGTTTGACCCCATGGTGCGCTTACGTGTCGATCATCAACAAGCGCACTTTGGGCCGATTTTGGCCCATTTCTTGCATTATTACTTAGTTTTGGGGTCTCGGAGTCATTTCCACGGTTGACGAACTCCGGGGTGCGTTTA
The DNA here is from genome assembly GCF_002162155.2 of Triticum dicoccoides. Classification (NCBI taxonomy): domain Eukaryota; kingdom Viridiplantae; phylum Streptophyta; class Magnoliopsida; order Poales; family Poaceae; genus Triticum; species Triticum dicoccoides. Next base: position 1,763 of record NW_021203141.1, read on the forward strand.
CGTGTCGGTCATAAACACTCACAATTTTGGCCAATTCTCGTCCGTTTCGTGCACTATTACTCACCGTTTGGGCGTCCCAGAGCGA
>NW_021203142.1:0-1431 GCF_002162155.2 Triticum dicoccoides
CTTACCCTTCGCACTCGTCGAGTCAAATGCGAAGACCCTTGCTCATTTTCCACTACATCCGGGCGCCGATGTAGCGCGCCACTAAGGATGCGACGACCCGATCCTCGCTCACTTGCCACCGTATCCGGATCAAGATACGGCGCGCCACTTGGGGGGTGACGGCCCGGCCCTTGCCCATTTTCCACCACACCCGGGTTCCGATGTGGCGCGTCGCTGAGAGGGTTACGCCCCAACGAAAATCTTTTGGGTTTCATCTCCATAAGAGTGGCTGAGTTTTTACGTTGGCTCGCCAAGCCTATCACAACCCTCCTCCTTTATCCGGGCTTGGGACCGGCTATGTTGAGACAACATAGGCGGAGTTGGTCTTGAACTATGCTATTTAAATTTTATCTATATGTTGTTTCATATTGTTCGTATGTGTTGCATCATAGTACCGATTGCTCGTGCACGGCAGATTTTACAGCACCTGGAGCTATGGTGCCGGGTCTGCTGGAGCAAGCGCCCTGCATCGTGCAAAAAAAGCTATTTCAGCGCTATAAAAATTATTTAGCGCGCCGCGCATTCCACGCCCGTTGGAGATGCTCTTATGGCTTGGCCTGAGCCACGCGCAGGCCGATCGGCTGAAATTTCAGCCGATGATCTGCCCAACGTCCCATACCTGTGCCCATAGCCATCCAATTTTGCATGTCAGCTTATCACCCTTCATCTCTAACCTTTCTCCCTCATGCAAACAACTATGTCTCCTGGCCCCGTGCCCCTCGCAGCAGCTCTTGGTGCCCCGCTTCATCGCCGCACAACGAGCTTGGTGCCCCACGCCGGCATCTACTAGCTGCAACATCCAATGGCCGTTGTCGTGCCGTGTTGCGGTCACCATGGTCAGTTCTAGCTTCTTCGACGGACGATTCCAACATCTCTGTTGACGTCGCAGCTCCAGCAAGTGCTGCTACAACAGCACAGACACGCATCCGTCATGCTCCCCCAGCGTCGAGGGTCACTGCATCCTTGGTGCGCCGCCGCTACTGTCATAGCTCCCAGGCATCACCGATTCAAGCAAATCCGATGGCCGCTTTCAGCAAACCACTTGCCCAGTTGCAGCAAAAGTCTGGTCTCACCCGCGTCGTAGGCTCGCTCGCAGGATTTGGGGTATTGTTAAAAGTGCGTAAGCGCCATAGGTCTTTTTTTTTCGTGTCACACCGTTGCTAGACATCAGAACACATTCCTTTTAGAAAACCTTACCAGGATATCTGCGGTCAATCAGGAAATGGAACCCGCCTTATTTTTTTCCACATACAAAGTAGTGTTTAGGAGGGGAACCAATTGAGGAGTGCTCCTTCGGCAGCACTTCCAACGATCACTTTGGGTGGGCTGAGAGCTAGCCACTTGCACGCTCTCAATCGCTGCCACGTGTCACGCTCTGTGCGCTCCTTCTGG
>NW_021203143.1:0-1381 GCF_002162155.2 Triticum dicoccoides
TCGTAATGTTGTCTTACTCGTGGTTGATCCCTCGAGCATACACCATTACATCTTTTGGTCTGACCATTGCTATCACCGTGTTCACATGATGGTGGAAGTCCGATAATATGGAAAATTCTGATGAGTTGTTGTTGAGCCCATCAGCATCATTTTTCTCTCCCACATGATTCATGCTGAACATCAACCTAGTGTTGAAAACCTTGTAAGCAATGCCTTCGTGTTCCGTTCATGAAGCTTATGCTTGGATGAAAGAAGTGACTTTCTCCAAGTTCAAGTGCACTAGGTGTAAGTTGCCGCAATGAATTTGAGAAAGGTTTGTTTTGTTTCCTTTGGAATCATCCCAAATCGGTCATGCATACGTACGAAGTATCCCAAACCTTTTTTTTGAATTTTTTGCCTCTAGATCTTGAAAGCCCCGTAACTTTTTTTGTGTTAGGTTTTTGGTGATTTTGAAAATGTTTAACGGGGTTCCCCTAGTTAAATTTGGATGTAACTTTTCGAGTAGATGATTTTTCATATATAAAACTTTTTAATCCGAGTTCGTATGCAAAAGTTATGCCCATTTTACAAATTTCAAGAGAGATTTTACAAATAAAGTCGAAATTTATATTTGTAAATTTTCTCAACAACTAGACCACATATCACATGGCAAATTATATTCTTTTATTTTTTTTTGACATTTTTATCTTTTTTAAAAAAAACTGAAAAGGCGGTCCACAGGGGGGGTGTTTTCTTGTAAGCCTTGCTTTCTCCAAGAATCTGTGTCGGAAACCCTGAGCTAGTTGGTTAAGCTAAACAACAACTTGGAGAGTTGGAAGATAAAAGCTTGTCTGACTTAGTTCATGTTAAGGGATATCTTTTGTGCGTGTGTGTGTGTTGAAGAAAGATGATATCTCCATTGATTGGTCCTCGTGATCAGTTGTTGGATCTATTGCCTTGTCAAGACTTTGACTTGAGTATGGGCTATCGTCAAGTCAAATCAGAACCAACGATTTTCGTAATGTTGTCTTACTCGTGGTTGATCCCTCGAGCATACACCATTACATCTTTTGGTCTGACCATTGCTATCACCGTGTTCACATGATGGTGGAAGTCCGATAATATGGAAAATTCTGATGAGTTGTTGTTGAGCCCATCAGCATCATTTTTCTCTCCCACATGATTCATGCTGAACATCAACCTAGTGTTGAAAACCTTGTAAGCAATGCCTTCGTGTTCCGTTCATGAAGCTTATGCTTGGATGAAAGAAGTGACTTTCTCCAAGTTCAAGTGCACTAGGTGTAAGTTGCCGCAATGAATTTGAGAAAGGTTTGTTTTGTTTCCTTTGGAATCATCCCAAATCGGTCATGCATACGTACGAAGTATCCCAAACCTTTTTTTT
>NW_021203144.1:0-1039 GCF_002162155.2 Triticum dicoccoides
TATGTGGGACTATCGTTATCAACTTTAAATCTTTTGGCATCTACACTATGAACATGTGTAATATTACGCTCGAGATTCATTAAGAATAAACCATTGACCATCGGAGCATGACCATAAAACATATCTCTCATATAAATCGAACAACCATTATTCTCAGACTTAAATGAGTAGCCATCTCGTATTAAACGAGATCCAGATACAATGTTCATGCTCAAACTTGGCACTAAATAACAATTATTAAGGTTCAAAACTAATCCCGTAGGTAAATGTAGAGGCAGCGTGCCGACGGCAATCACATCGACTCTGGAACCATTCCCGACGCGCATCGTCACCTCGTCCTTCGCCAGTCTCCGTTTATTCCGCAGCTCCTGCTGTGAGTTACAAATATGAGCAACGGCACCGGTATCAAATATCCAGGAGTTACTACGAGTACTGGTAAGGTACACATCAATCACATGTATATCAAATATACCTTTGGTGTTGCCGGCCTTCTTATCCGCTAAGTATTTGGGGCAGTTCCGCTTCCAGTGACCCTTCCCCTTGCAATAAAAGCACTCAGTCTCAGGCTTGGGTCCATTCTTTGACTTCTTCCCGGTAACTGGCTTACCAGGCGCGGTAACATCTTTGCCGTCCTTCTTGAAGTTCTTCTTACCCTTGCCCTTCTTGAACTTAGTGGTCTTATTGACCATCAACACTTGATGTTCTTTCTTGATTTCAGCCTCTGCTGACTTCAGCATCGAGAACACTTCAGGAATGGTCTTTTCCATTCCCTGCATGTTGTAGTTCATCACAAAGCTCTTGTAGCTTGGTGGGAGCGACTGGAGGATTCTGTCAATGACCGCCTCATCTGGGAGGTTAATGTTCAGCTGGGTCATACGGTTGTGCAACCCAGACATCTTCAGGATGTGCTCACTGACAGAACTGTTTTCCTCCATCTTACAACTGTAGAACTTGTCGGAGACATCATATCTCTCGACCCGGGCATGAGCTTGGAAAACTAGTTTCAGCTCTTCGAACATCTCATATGCTCCGTGATGCT
>NW_021203146.1:0-1523 GCF_002162155.2 Triticum dicoccoides
GTCCGAAATCAACCCTATCTCTTGTTTCCCCACACATACGGACTCTAAACATAGCCTATACTTATGTATTTCGAAATTACATGGGCCTGGCCCAATAATAAGGTGACGCAGCACCTAAAATAGCCTCGGGACGAAATTTATGAAGTGGCATCTTGTATATTTCGTCCAAGGCTTCATGCACCCATTATGGTGGCTTCAAAGTCCTGAAATCATCACTTGTAACTCCGTTCTTGTTCCCCTTGCGCATGCCATCATCTCCATGCTTGTTCTTGCTCCAATGTTCATCCTTCTCCAAGCTAGGCCCTTCATTTGTAAGAAAAACAAATGTATCCAATTTAGGCAGCATCATATTCTCATGAACATTAAAATCATTACCAAGAAACGAAAGTACCTGGTAATTTAGTTGGCGTGCACGAGCTCTAGTAATTGGTCCAGTATGTATAGCAGCAGGGGCTGTGGGTGTAACAATTGTATTGATGTCCTCATCACCAATTTAGGCAGCATCATATTCTCATGAACATTAGAATCATTACCAAGAAACGAAAGTACCTGGTAATTTAGTTGGCGTGCACGAGCTCTAGTAATTGGTCCAGTATGTATAGCAACAGGGGCTGTGGGTGTAACAATTGTATTGATGTCCTCATCACAATCACTATACTCTTGTTCACAAGGATAAAAATATTACTTTGCTTCCTATGACTCCTGATTCCATTTTGAAAGATGATATTAAGAGAGCTACTAAAGCAAAACAGGAGAAGAATAAGAGTCAAAATCAGATTGTGGCAAAAGAATTTGAGCGACAAATGAAGCCTAATAATAAACCATCTAGTGTTGCTTCTGAAATTAAATTGAAAAGTGCATGTTTATTTGCCACCAAATCTGATATTGATGAGCTAGATTTCAGCAAGTCTGTTTGCTATGCTTTTGTGTGCAAAGAGGCATTATTTTCATTCGAGGACGTGCCTTCCTCTTTGCCTCCTCCTGTCACTAATATTTTGCAGGAGTTCGCTGACGTCTTTCCGCAAGACGTGCCACCAGGATTACCGCCTATTCGAGGGATTGAGCATCAGATTGACTTAATTCCCGGTGCTTCACTGCCAAACCGTGCGCCATACCGTACCAATCCAGAGGAGACGAAGGAGATTATGCGTCAAGTACAAGAGCTTCTAGACAAAGGTTATATACGCGAATCCCTTAGTCCTTGTGCTGTTCCTATTATTCTAGTGCCGAAAAAGGATGGTACATCGCGTATGTGTGTTGATTGTAGAGGCATTAATAATATTACTATTCGTTATCGTCATCCTATTCCTAGGCTAGATGATATGCTTGATGAATTGAGTGGCTCTACAATATTCTCCAAAGTTGATTTGCGTAGTGGATACCATCAAATTCGTATGAAATTGGGGGATGAATGGAAAACAGCATTTAAAACTAAGTTTGGATTATATGAGTGGTTAGTCATGCCTTTTGGGTTAACTAATGCGCCTAGTACTTTCATGAGACTAATGAACGAAGTTTTACGT
>NW_021203147.1:0-1569 GCF_002162155.2 Triticum dicoccoides
AAAAAAAAATAGAGGTAACACATACCAGAGATAACATATCATGGCAAGCGGATATCAAAAGAACATGATCCACAGCCAGAGGCTCGAGATAGACCAAATGCAGCGACCGTTAACAAATCCAAATTCAGTGCTAACAACAACTACTTATATATATTTGGACGTACATAGAAATTAGATATTTCCTAATTGTTTGCATAACAAAAAACATGCTGGCTGCAAGAGAATGAAAGACGAACCTATTGATGAGCACAACAGTACATACCATCCCATCATGATGTTGCCATCTCTCACACTTGATGATTACATCTTGTTATTTCTAACATGTACACCATCGGGCGATTGCTTTATTAGAAATATATTTACACAATATGATCAGAGCAACATCAAGGAGTCGGATGCTAGTGCACAGATTCTCCTCAAATTCCACATTCAACCCCTGTAGAGAAGAACGGCATATTTTTCATAGGTGATTTTTGATCGAGCTCCTACAGAAAAATTCAAAGAAATCATGAGTTGCATGGAGCCAAGCAAACTAATCAGAGCAAATCATGAGAGGAGAAGCCTCTCAACCTACTACAGGGAATCGAGTCAACATTAATTCGTGTAACCGTAATGTAGATCAACAACTGAGTAGTTGATAAAATAACCTTGACACAACCCATTAATACAATATATAGTCACATGAAGTAGATTGAGATTGTGCAGATAGCATGATCTACGAACCGTATCAACGAATATTGATTGCAAAGTCACAAACAGAACCTCCTGACATCACAAAACAAATGTTTCATCAACAAAAACTCTAGCGAATGCCAATTGGATTATATAAGTAAGATAGAGACATCGAAAAAAAAGAAAAGATAATTCAAGGAGTATATATTCTATTTTCTTACTTGACATCATAGAGAATGCAAGTCAAAGATATTGTGATACATCTTACCCATCTATAAATTGACTGGAAGGCACAATCCCCAGCAAAATATACAGAATGAATTGCTCCTATGGTCCAAGTATTGCATAAATAGTTATATACAGAATATTCAACAGTGAGGATAAACACGACATGTACTACCAATGATTTGTGGCCCGTCCGGCGCGGGCCACGGGCCCGCTTCCAAGTGCACGTGCAATGCACGTCTTCACAAATATTATAACCACATGTGAGAAATCACATACTAACACGACGTTGCAATCAATTTGTAATTAAAGAAGCCAAAAGTCTTTTTTCTTAAACCAGAATTCCTTATGCTGGAGTTTAAACAAACCCCACAATAACATGATCAATTTTTTTGCTCTACTTATCACCTAATTAAGCAAATGCATGACTTATGAAGCGGATAAGAAATCATGTTAACTTGGAACTAAAATTCCAACAAAAGAGTGAGGAACAAACCTTGTTATCATTGCTCTGAAGTCTGAACCTCCCCCTATTTGTTAGTGAAATGTGAGTATGCTTCGAAGATAATAATTTCTTATGCAACATATGCTTTTACATGTGAAAGAGCTACAAAATATGTTGACCTACCTATGTGCACTTCCTAAATCAAGCGGATAAAATTATTTCTATCA
>NW_021203148.1:0-1074 GCF_002162155.2 Triticum dicoccoides
GCGGGGAGGGAGAGGGGCGGGGGATGGGGAGAGAGGCGGCGGCGGGGAGCAGGGGCGGAGCGTGCTATAGGGTTTCTATCGAGGGAGAGGAGAGCGAGGATGGGGGACGAGGCAGGCCAGCGGGGAGCCAAATGGCCTGGCGACCCGGCTGGGTCGGCCCATCACAGGATCTAGGAGGGAGGCCCAAGATCGAGGAGGATGCCCGAACCGGGATCAGCCCAGGAAGCCTCCAGCCCAGGGCAAGACGGCCCAGCCCGTGAGGCAGGGATGTCGGGGCGAGGGTTTCCTCTACCGCCGCCGTCCCTCCCGTGGCCGACGCTGGCGCCACCGGGGGAGCGGGCCAAGCCCGACTAGGAGCGCGAGAGGGGGACAAGCGCAGCGCGGAGGTCCCAAAGGAAGCAATGAATGGGCAGAACGGAGATGTGCGGCGGAGGATCGGAGAGATAGCCGGCGAAAACGCAGCCCGGCGTGGAGATGCCCGAGGCGTGGAGGCCAGGGGCGTTCGCTGCGACGTGCCAAGACGTGCCAGCCAGGCCCTGGTCGGACCACCCCGCGACACCCCACGCCAAGGCACGGTGGCGGCGAGCGGTCCGGTGAGCCAAGGCGGCGGCTTTCCGGGGCGTCAACGGCGAGGGGACAGAGGAGCGAGGCGCGCGGGCGGGGGCGCCAGGGTGACCGGAACGGGGCAGGGGCGAGGGCACCAGCAGGGACCCGACAGCCCGAGGCGGGGGATTGATACATCTCCGTCGTATCTACTTTTCCAAACACTTTTGCCCTTGTTTTGGACTCTAACTTGTATGATTTGAATGGAGCTAACCCGGACTGACGCTGTTTTCAGCAGAATTGCCATGATGTTGTTCTATGTGCAGAAAATAAAAGTTCTCGGAATGACCTGAAACTCCACGGAACATCTTAGAAAAATAATAATAAATCCTCGCCAAAGATGAAGACCAGGGAGCCCACACCCTGTCCACGAGGGTGGGGGCGCCCCTCACCCCCTCCTGGGCGTGCCCCCCTACCTCGTGGGCCCCTGGTGGCCCTCCGACGCCAACTCCAACTCCATATATTGGCTTT
>NW_021203149.1:0-675 GCF_002162155.2 Triticum dicoccoides
GCCACTGTTGGTGCATCCGTACTGTTTCAGTTAAGTGGCAATAAAATTGGTTACAGCAGACTTGATGTTGCCATCACTTAGAGCATCTCCAATAGGCGCGCCAAACTAGCGCTTCTAGTAGTGCTCGTCCTCCTTCTTCACCCCTTCTTTTTCGCCTCGACGTCGCGCTTCCAGTAGTGCTCCAGCTCACTGGACGTACTGCGGATGCTATCGTGCAAACCGAGTCACCGCCGCCTCGTCGCTCTCGCCGGGAGCGACAACAACCACTGGTCTCTTCTTCGCCTTCTTCATCGGCATCTCCTCCATACAGATGCCCTGTGGCACGAGCCACTCCGCCACCGCCTGGGACTCGACTTCCGGGAAGTTGAGGTCCGTCTTTGGCCGTCCGGCACGCCACACCGCCACGTCGTGGGCACGCGTGGCCTCACCAGCGGTGGGATACATGCTGAGCCACCAACGCGCCCGGCGTCAGAGAACTGCACTCCAAAGTTCCCGAAGGGCTTCGCCCTCATGCCGAAGAAACCGGACTTGCCCTTCGGCGTCTTCTTCGGCGCCATCGGGGAGCGGGCGGCGGCCGAGCGGGGAGCGGGGCGGCGGCGTGCGGCGCGGGGCGGAGGCGGACGAAGCAGGGCGACGGCGTGTGGCGCGGGACGGAGGCGGACGGGACGGGGCGGT
>NW_021203150.1:0-1398 GCF_002162155.2 Triticum dicoccoides
GATCAAATTGTTGACTCGACCGCGGGATGCGAGAGGTTGTCTTTTTTAGATGCTTACTCCGGGTACCACCAGATCCGTCTGTACGGACCCGATGAGGTAAAAACAGCTTTCATCACTCCATTCGGGTGCTTCTGCTATATCACCATGCCATTCGGCCTCAAGAATGCCGGAGCCACATTTATGCGAATGATTCAGAAGTGTCTACTCACCCAAATCAGTCGGAATGTGGAAGCTTATATGGATGATATTGTTGTCAAGTCACGAAAAGGTTCCGACCTGCTCGCTGACCTCGCCGAAACATTTGCCAACCTCAGAAGGTATGATATCAAGCTCAATCCATCAAAGTGCACATTTGGAGTTCCTGGTGGCAAGTTACTCGGTTTTCTCGTTTCCGAACGGGGAATCGATGCTAACCCAGAGAAGATTGGCACTATTCTCCGAATGAAACGCCCTGTGCGAGTGCACGATGTCCAGAAGCTTACTGGATGCTTGGCCGCATTAAGTCGATTCATATCACGACTCGGTGAAAAGGCACTGCCTCTTTACCGACTGATGAAGAAGGCTGACAAGTTCGAGTGGACTCCAGAAGCTGATGCAGCGTTTGCCGAGCTAAAAGCTCTGCTCTCCACCCAGCCGGTGCTTGCTGCTCCAATCAGCAAAGAGCCTCTGTTGCTCTACATCGCAGCCACAGGACAAGTCGTCAGTACTGTGCTAACGGTCGAGCGAGAAGAAGAAGGAAAAGCTCTCAAAGTTCAGCGCCCAGTGTATTATTTGTCTGAAGTCTTGACTCCATCCAAGCAGAGATATCCTCATTATCAGAAGCTTGTGTATGGAATATACATGACCACAAAGAAGGTTGCTCATTATTTCTCTGACCATTCCATCACAGTCGTCAGCGACGCTCCACTATCAGAGATTTTGCACAACAGAGATGCAACTAGTCGAGTGGCCAAATGGGCGATTGAACTTCTTCCCCTTGATATCAAGTTTGAGGCAAAGAAAGCCATTAAGTCCCAGGCGATAGCAGATTTCCTCGCCGAGTGGATTGAACAACAGCAGCCGACTGAAGTTCACTCGGAGCATTGGACCATGTTTTTCGATGGCTCTAAGATGTTGAATGGTTCCGGTGCTGGGGTTGTCCTGGTTTCCCCCAGAGGAGATAAGCTCAGATATGTGCTCCAGATTCACTTTGATTCCTCCAACAATGAGGCAGAATATGAGGCCCTCCTATATGGGTTGCGCATGGCCATTTCACTCGGCGTCCGTCGCCTAATGGTCTATGGCGACTCGGATTTAGTGGTCAATCAGGTGATGAAAGAGTGGGACGTGAGAAGCCCAGCCATGACTGGATACTGCAGTGCAGTGAGGAAGCTGGAGAAGAAGTTCGAGGGGTTGGAG
>NW_021203151.1:0-3471 GCF_002162155.2 Triticum dicoccoides
TTTGGCTAATTGCGCCTTTAGAATTTGAGTCAAGAACTTGAAACTCCTCCTTGACGGTGTGCATCACTATGGTTATCCAATGATTATCATTAACGTGCATAGGAAAATACGCCTACATAGTAACCAAATGATGTTAGTGCAATTAAATAGTAATGTCTAATAAAAACAAATAAATATGAAAGCAATACATTGTCCCGTCTGAAATACTCATCCATTACTCTTGCAATGACTTTTGTTTTCTTTGTAACATGTTCTGAGTCATTTACTGACTTGGTCTTTCCCCTTGCCCTACTCAACATAAATTTGGGGAACCACGTTGTTGATATGTAACGATCAGAAAAATCACAATGTTGTAGGTGTTTACAATATGCATTGATAATCTGCATACATAAACAAAAAATTTCTATCAACTTGTGAAGTACAAATGAGAGATATGTTAAAACCAAACTCATACTTACAGCGCCATGCAACCATTTAAACGTCAGGACATCATTAAGCATAGCTGGCGTGCATATGTCCCCATCTGGTGGCGGCATATCGACCACGGTTCGGTGTGCATGCTTCTTTGTCGATGCTAGAGTCTCAACAAAAACTCTCGCTGCCTCTATGTGATCTGGAGTCATATTAAGAGAACTTGCTAGAATTGAATGTGGTGACGATGCAAACAGATCTAAAACAATGCAGCTACAGTCATTAAAAATAATAAAAAATTACATAACGCGTGAATGAATTATAAAGTAGTACTTGACTTACTTTTTTAACACGTTTCTTGAGGGTAATAAGAATGTCGTAGGGGGACTGGCAATATTTCGACTTTTTTCTTTTGTGCTTACCATCATTTTCTTGACTGCCTTCACCATTACCTATGTTGCTCTGTGCCGGGAAACTCTCAAACGTGTCTTTGGACTTTGTTGGTGACAAAGCATCCATAGACTCACCAGAAATATCAGCATTCTGCGGGGTTCGAACATAGACGGAAAGTCTTTTGTACGTACAGTTGATGCCGAAGATGGAGAGTTTCCATTATCGTCTATAATTAAAGGATCAGTAGCTTCACCTTTACCCGGTGTCGTCGCCGGAGCACCCGTGTCATCAACGGGCACGGAGGTATCATTGATACCCGTGAAAGATGTTCATATCTTTACTTCGGTAGGTGAATCAACATCTGGCCAATATTTTGATGACTTGTACTGGCCATTCTCCATCCCAACTCCTTCACCTACATTATCAAATTTGTCATTGTTGTCCCTCTTATTGGGTTTGTACAGCACACCTTCCATGTTTAACCTTTCCATTACCATCTACAAACATAAATGAAACACGATAAGTAGTTGAGCAATTAAACCATGTTCAATACAACTTCTAAATTACCTGTGCACATCTTTCGGGTATATTGAGAACCTCCTTGTGAAGCAGCTTTATGTATGTCATCACACGGTCCATACTACAAGTCGTGTTCGATGAAACCGCGGACGTGCTTGGCTTTCTACTCCTGCCACCACCTTTCCGTTTAGATTTCTTCGTTTCTTCCTCTGGGACAGTCCCTTCACGTGCTACCTTAGCACGTCTGTACTCTTCGCTAACGCAATTTTCAATCTGTACAACAAACAAAAAAATAAATTAAATAACAAATATAATTAATTACTATGTGCAACCAATAAGGACTTTACTTATTGACTTACATTGCCGGTGCCACGCCCGTGCATGTTGTCATAGTCGTCTCGCTTTTTCCCTTCCGTTTCTGGCCAGTTAAGCATTAGTGGGTATTCACGAGACAAAGGATCAAATGTATCCACACCAATTGGCTCAACTTTTTCTCGGTATATATACTGCATGATAGTAAACACAACTAGTCAGACACATAGATCACATAAAAATCATATGTACATACAACTATTACGAAATGACTTGTACCTGAAGAAGAGCCAAGTTCCCGATAGGCCACTAGATTTTTCAAGATCTTCGGCCGATTTTTTAATAGCATCCATGCACACCCCCAACGTGCAATCGTTCTAATTGTATGACTTGATAGCGTTCACGTCCTCCACCATTTTGTAATAACGATAAGGAACAAACTTGGTGGATTGTGGTGCTAAGACTGTACCCATAAGAACCAGTACGGCCCTTCTCACAAAATCATCATCATATGACTGAGTATCAACAATATTTTTTATCAACTCATCGATGAGGATTAGGCCTGTTCTTTTGTCTAGAAACCGATTCGGAACAATTTTTTTGGCATCTAGTTGTACTGTTGCTATCATGCTACTGACATCATCACCCTCGTTACGTATCCTGAATATGTCATAAACATCTTCATTAAGCACACTGATGCCGTCAGTATTTGGCCGAATAATAGATCGCTTTCTACTACTATCATACGTTGTAATCATAAATTCCAATATTTTTTTCCTCATTTTCACCGAAGGAATTCTCAACATACTGTCCAAATTTGTGCCACGTAGCATCATGCGCTGTCTGGGTGTGAATTTTCCCATCAATTCGCACCACTTCTCAACCGAGCAGTACACATCTCCCAATTCTTGCATTCTAAATAAGATGACAGTTATCTAACTAGTTACGAGATTCAAAAAACATTACATATGGTTTAATACCATACCTTCCGGCGTCTCGACGTGCACCGGCAGCCCCGTTGCCTAACCCCACCCGGTGTGGGTTAGTCGTGGCAGACGCGCGCCCTGTGCCCACACCAGCGCGCTGGCCGACGGCCCGTCCTAGGGTTTAGGGTGCCGGCGACTTTGCCGAGACGGCACGGCCGGGCCTGAGATCCAAGTCGCACGCAGATGCCGGATTGTATGGCCGCCGTCAGGCCGGCAGGGAAGGGAGTTGGGACGGCCACGGCGGTGCGACCGTCGGATCGGGGAGGGGTGAGGACGTGCGTGGAGGCGGCGGGGTTTGGCGGTCCTGGGGCGAGGTAATGGCTGCGTGGTTTCCATGCCATGCACGCACGTACGGCGTCATAGACGTGGTCACGCCATAGTGGGCCACTTGGCCCGTCCCGTAAAACTACCGCCGGCTGGCCCATGATGCATTTATTAAAAACATGCATTGTACTTCAACATTTCAGTTTAATACCACATCGCTAAGCCGGCGGTCGTTGACTCCTTTATATAATTTTCTTTTGGTCAATGCACAAACATCTCAGTTTGTGGGACTCTATTTGGAGGATATGCAGGATCGATGTGAGTCTTCACCTGCTCTGAGCTTGTGAAGGTTCACATGGATCATGCATATTCTTCAAAAAGAGAGCCATTATCTCCGATGTTTTTTTAACGTCAGAAAATATTAATGCATTTTTTAATGCGTTCTCTTTTTGGACTCAGCCGGTGGACCCCAAACTTTTTGCACACGCACTCATCGACCGGTCCATCATGCGTGCAAGTTTTCATAATTTTCCGGCACCGTATGAATTTCCTATGGTTTTCTCCGTGAAACGCACTGAAAACACTG
>NW_021203152.1:0-1132 GCF_002162155.2 Triticum dicoccoides
AATTATATAGTTGTGACATGATATGGCCAATATCATATAGCTCCATTGATCTTCATCTTCGGGGCTCCATGATCATCTTGTCACCGGCTTGACACCATGATCTCCATCATCGTGTCTTCATGAAGTTGTCACGCCAACGACTACTTCTACTTCTATGACTAACGTTTAGCAATAAAGTAAAGTAGTTTACATGGCGTTATTCAATGACACGCAGGTCATACAAAAAAATAATGACAACTCCTATGGCTCCTGCCGGTTGTCATACTCATCGACATGCAAGTCGTGAATCCTATTACAAAGAACATGATCTCATACATCACAATTCATCATTCATCACAACTTCTGGCCATATCACATCACATGATCAATCGCTGCAAAAACAAGTTAGACGTCCTCTAATTGTTGTTGCATCTTTTACGTGGCTGCAATTGGGTTCTAGCAAGAACGTTTTCTAGACGTCCTCTAATTGTTGTTGCATCTTTTACGTGGCTGCAATTGGGTTCTAGCAAGAACGTTTTCTTACCTACGAATCACCACAACGTGATTTTGTCAACTTCTATTTACCCTTCATAAGGGCCCTGTTCATCGATTCCGCTCCAACTAAGGTGGGAGAGACAGACACCCGCCAGCCACCTTATGCAACTAGTGCATGTCAGTCGGTGGAACCGGTCTCACGTAAGCGTACGTGTAAGGTTGGTCCGGGCTGCTTCATCCCACAATACCGTTGAGCAAGAAAAGACTAGTAGAGGCAAGTAAGATGACAAAATCCACGCCCACAACAAAATTGTGTTCTACTCGTGCAAAGAGAACTACGCATAGACCTAGCTCATGATGCCACTGTTGGGGAACGTTGTAGAAAATTAAAATTTTTCCTACGGTTTCACCAAGATCCATCTATGAGTTCATCTAAGCAACGAGTCAAGGGAGAGAGTTTGCATCTACATACCACTTGTAGATCGCGTGCGGAAGCTTGCAAGGTGATGATGTAGTCGTACTCGACGTGATCCAAATCACCGATGACCAGCGCCGAACGGACGGCACCTCCGCGTTCAACACACGTACGGGACGGGAGACGTCTCCTCCTTCTTGATCCAGCAAGGGGGAAGGAGAGGTTGATGAAGATCCAGCAGCA
>NW_021203153.1:0-1101 GCF_002162155.2 Triticum dicoccoides
GTCTGTCGTCGTGTAAAAGCAGAGCATCAACGGCCTGCTGGCACCCTTCAACCTTTAGCTATTCCTGAATGGAAATGGGATAAAATTAGTATGGATTTCATTACCGGTTTTCCCAGGACCAAGAGAGGGAATAATGCTATCTTCGTCGTTGTCGATCGTCTTTCCAAAGTAGCCCATTTCCTACCTGTTCGTGAGAGTATAACCGCTAGTCAATTGGCAGACTTATACATCTCCCGAATAGTGTCTCTCCATGGTGTTCCTTTGGAAATTAACTCGGATCGAGGAAGTCTTTTCACCTCTCGATTTTGGGAAAGTTTCCAAAATGCTATGGGAACCCGTCTCTCCTTTAGCACCGCCTTCCACCCTCAGTCGAGTGGTCAAGTGGAACGCGTCAACCAAATTCTAGAAGACATGCTTCGAGCCTCTGTTATCTCATTTGGAATGGACTGGGAGAAGTGCCTTCCATTTGCCGAATTCGCTTACAACAACAGCTATCAATCTAGCTTGGGTAAAGCCCCTTTTGAAGTTCTCTATGGACGACGGTGTCGAACACCCCTTAACTGGTCAGAGACCGGGGAAAGACAATTCTTTGGCCCGGATATGATTCAGGAAGCAGAAGAACAAGTTCGTATCGTCCGTAAAAAGTTGAAAACAGCCCAATCTCGTCAAAAGAGTCAATATGACCGAAAACATAAGGCTATGACTTTCGAGGTTGACGAGAAGGCTTATCTTCGGGTCACCCCTCTGAAGGGAACCCATCGTTTCGGTATCAAAGGCAAATTGGCTCCTCGTTACATTGGACCTTTTCGCATTCTCGCCAAACGAGGAGAAGTTGCCTACCAGTTGGAACTACCTCCGCACCTCTCCAGAGTCCACGATGTCTTCCACGTTTCTCAACTCAGGCGTTGCTTCTCGGATCCTATCCGTGAAGTGGACCACGAAACGCTTGATCTCCAAGATAATCTTACATATCGAGAGTACCCCATTCGTATCCTCGATCAGGCCGAACGTACCACCCGACGTCATAATATCAAGTTTCTCAAAGTTCAATGGTCGCACCATTCGGAGGATGAAGCAACCTGGGAAAGGGAGGATCGTCTT
>NW_021203154.1:0-2315 GCF_002162155.2 Triticum dicoccoides
GGTTTGGACATTTGTGCAGCTGTTTGAGCTTTGCCAGGAGCTAATGCGTGATCGTGAAGACAATGCTGGCTTCATTAGTGAAGCGACTAAGCCGCCACTCTGGGGCAAGTAAGTCCAAAGTCATGTAGCATTTTTTTTAGTTTTCCTGTATAGTTTGGTTGCAGCATTTCTTTGAAACATATGTAGCACTTCTTATTGATGTTGGAAGATTTTTTGTTTGCAGTTACAACATTGAAAAGCATGCTGCAGATTTCTATACCAGAGAGGTATTTTCCAAGTTTCAAAAACAATTGGCTATATCAATAGGCTATGGGCTGGAATATCAGCTGCAAGGGAATGTCATCTGGTTTTGCCTTGTTGCAAATGATGGGATCAACCCTAAAGTGTACACAATGCGTGTTGACCCTGAAGATCAGACATACATGTGCAGCTGCAACATGTTTGAGATGTGTGGGCTGATCTGCCCACATATCATCCGTGTCATGGTGCACCTGAATGTGCAAACGATACCTATGACTTACATGCTTCCAAGATGGTCTAAGAGAGCAACCGACCTTGTGACTGAACCAGGCGATGGGCATAGAGCTATGCACTTCGGCGTCCCCACGACAAACACCCTAAAGTTTAACTCTCTCTGCCGGAAGTTTGGGAAACTCGCTTCTGATGCATGCTTCAATGATGAAGCTTATAGTTTTGTCTCTGGTCTAATTGATCAGGGTAGTGTTGGAGTTGCTGCAATAAAAGCTAGAGCAACTGATGGGGTAGTAGGAGAAGAGGAAGCCCAAGGTCATGCAACAAATAAACAAGTCTCCGGGGGCCAAGTACAGGGCAGCGGGATCCACCCCCCATAGGACTGCGGAACCCACCAAAGTCAGCAAAGAAGGGGCGGCCAAAGGAAAAAGAGAAGCGAAGGAAGCCACTAATTGAGCTTCAAGAAGATGAAATGAAGAAGAAAGCAAAGAAGGACACAGCGAAAATGAAGAAAGCTACAAAGCCAAGGGAAAAGAATACTCCATGCAAATATTGTGAAGATGAGAATCACAACGTGAAGAACTGCCAACTCCTTGCCGCTTTTCTTGCTGCGAGTGCGAGCGCGAAAGTTCCGGGTGTCGAAACAATCCTTAGACTTTAGGATGTTTCATGAGGTAAAAAAGGATGAATTACCTTGTAACACCCCAAGACTTATGATAAAAAGTTGTGTTGACTAGTTGTGAATGTTTGTGTTGTGGGATTGCAACATATTACTACATGTGTGGTTTGAAAAAGGAGAATGTTGATTTTTGAAGTATTATGATGCCAACTTTTTTTTTAAAATAGTACTTGATGGTTGTTGTAACCACAGCTTGATCCATTTTTAAAAAGAACATGATTTAAGCTTTTGGAAGCATGGTTGCAGCTTTTGGAAAACATGGTTGAATCTTCTTGAAAACATGTTTGAAGCTTTAAGGAAATATGGTTGCAGCTTTTGAAAAACATGGTTGAATCTTCTTGAAAACATGCTTTGAAGCTTTCTGGAAAGCATGGTTGCAGCTTTTTAAAAACATGGTTGAAGCTTCTGTAAACATGGTTGAAGCTTGTAGTAATCATGGTTGAAGCTTTTGAAAAAATATGGTTGAATCTTTTTGAAAATATGGTTGCAGCTTTTAGGAAACATGGTTGAAGCTTTTTAAAACCATGGTTGAAGCTTTTTTAAACATGGGTGAAGCAAGATAACAAGTTTGAAAAGGAAAAGCCTTGAATGATTTAAAGTGTTGATTTGGCTATGCAGCAAAAGTTGGGAAATGAAGCTTATTTACATTATGCTTCCAGCAAAAATATTGTAGGGACGTAGCTAATTTCCAGGTAAAATATATATTTTGGCTCTGCGAAAAATCTAACAGAAGGTTGTATCTATTTTCTGTGAGCTTCCAGCAATTTAAGTGTGACAATGTAGCATTCACATATTATTTTCAGGAAAAATGTTTTGACGGGAAAAATGCACAGAGATTCCATTGAAACTTTGATGGATGAAGCTCAGAACCAGCGAAACAAAAAACAATTGCCGATGCATGATCATGTTGGCAAAAACAGAAGAACACATCCATTAAAAACGAAAGAAGTGCTTCATCCAAAGATCAAGTTATCATCGGTTTACATACCAAAAGAACACATATGTTTACCGAGGGTATCATCAGTTTACATACGAATGCACTACTCTAATCCTATCAGAACGCTAGCACCTCAAACATGATCTAGACCTAACGAAGAAACGAGCTTGTTCATCTTGAACCCTCCAGAAAATTAAGCCGCCAACTCTTCCCTGAATGACCGCTCCA
>NW_021203155.1:0-506 GCF_002162155.2 Triticum dicoccoides
CAAAATGACTTAATATGCTTAGCTAACTCTAAAATGACATAATATGCTTAAGAAATGACATATTTTAGGTCCTAAATGACTTCATATGCTTAGCTAGCTCCAAAATGACATAATAACCTTACTTAGCTCCAAAATGACCTATTTAACCTAGGCTAGCTCTAAAATGACCTATACTTAGCATTTTTTCCTCCAAAATGACTCAATATGCTTGGCTAGCTCAAAAATTACATAATAAGCTTAATTAGCTCCAAAATGACCTATTTAACCTAGGATAGCTCTAAAATGACCTATACTTAGCATTTTTTCCTCCAAAATGACTTAATATGCTTAGCTAGCTTAAAAATGACCTATTTAACCTAGGATAGCTCTAAAATGACCTATACTTAGCATCTTTTCCTCCAAAATGAATTAATATGCTTAACTAGCTCTAAAATGACATAATATGCTTAAGAAATGACATATTTTAGCTCCTAAATGACTTCATATGCTTAGCTAGCTCTAAAATG
>NW_021203156.1:0-4993 GCF_002162155.2 Triticum dicoccoides
GGGACATGCTATGGTCTATATATTCACACGTGTATTACGATTTCCGGATAATACAATTATAGCATGAATAAAAGACAATTATCATGAACAAGGAAATATAATAATAATGCTTTTATTATTGCCTCTAGGGCATATTTCCAACACCTCAAGCTCAGCAACAGCAGCCAGGACAATCGCATAGAGGATAAACGGGGGTTGCTCCAAAGAGCAAGGGAAAGGTGGAGACAAGGAAGGAAACGTGTACGTGATGATTCCACCCGAACCTTTCCGACGCGGACCCCCTCTTAATAGTACAGCTCTCCTACGACTCAAATCCGCCAAAAAGAAACGTAGAAAAACGCCGTCTTCAATAGTCTTCGAGGGGCACCGAACCGTCTTGTGCCTAGCGACCAAACGTCTGAGAAAGTCAAGGCACACGATTAGTCCGCAAAAGCATTGTCATCAATCACCAAAACACTTAGGGATAAATATGCCCTTACACTATCTTTTATTTTTATGTATTTACTTTTATGCAAGAGTCAAATTATTCTTTACTGTTCCTTTTTATTTTCTCTTTTTGGAAGCATCATGTGTTGGGGAAAGATGTAAGAGCAAATATCTAGTCGGATATGATTGAGCATTAGTTATTATTGTTGACATCACCATTGAGGAGAATATATTGGGAGGCAAAACTATAAGCCCCTATCTTTCTATTTGTCCGGTTAAATGTTTTGCTCATGGGTATGTTGTGAGTGTTAGCTTTCATAGAATACTAAATGATGGTTGAGTATGTGGACTTGCCAAGAGGTTTCGACATGAAACCCTTCCTGAAAATATGATGAATTGTAGTTGCAAAGTTGACTGAGAACATAGTTTGTTGGTTTTCAATAAGGTTTATGGTGATGAATTTTAACTTGTTCATGAGAAGTCATATGATGAAGTTATATGATAAAAGTTTTATGATAAAGTTTGCTGCAGTTATAATAATAAACATGATGCGACATTGTTCGTATTTTGTTTTTATCAACACCTCTCCCAAATCATGTGGACATATTTTTCGATATCGGCTTTCGCTTGAGGACAAGCGAGGTCTAAGCTTCGGGAAGTTGACATGTCCACTTTGCATCATGATTTCCTACTGTTATTTATAATGTTTTTATGCATAATAATGCTTTATGGAGTAATTCTGATGCCTTTTCTCTCATATTATGCAAGGTTTACACAAAGAGGGACAAGGCCGGCTGCTGGAATTCTGGACCTGAAAAACCAATGTCAGAGATACCAATTCTGCACATCTCCAACTGAGTTGAAACTTTCCGGAGAATTATTTTGGAATATTTAATAAATACCGTTGCAAATAACCACCGGAGGGGGGCCACCTGGTGACCACAAGACACCAGGGCGCGCCAGGTCCCCCAAGCACACCTTGTTGGGTTGTGGCCAGCCCAGCACACCTCTGGTGCCCATCTTATGGTACTTAAGGTCTTTTGACCTAAAAAAATAATGAGAGGACTTTCAGGAGGGAGCGCTGCCATCTCGAGGCGGAACTTGGGCATGAGCACTTTTGCCTTCCGGGGGAGCGATTCCGCCGGGGGAACGTCCCTGGCCACCGCACATACAAGTACAGTTCGGTCAAGTGGGACATCTCTACAGGCCTAGTCCCTGGCCGTCGTCCAAGCATGTGTTAGACACAAGCTACGAGGAAGAGCCATGTTCAGTACACACATGCAATCACATGGAGGTACCTGCTTCACTCCTTGATTAACTGGGTTGATGTTCAGAGATGTACCCTGGGAGGATCCTATCCATTAGTATCAAGATCCAAAGATGCAGCTTGGGTGTCGGGGGGTGGGGGGGTTAGTTGGGGGCTTGTTGTGTCCCTGATCAGAATCATGAATCCCCCCAGCCAGAACTACCCAAGTCTTCCTATTGACCGGATTGCACAACCAATCATGCAACAGTACATAAAACTAAGAAACACTTCAACCCCCCAGTGCAGCATCTGTTATTGGGCATTTCTGGAGGTTTCAGTCAAGCAGAATGGGAGCAACTTTCTGTACATTCGGATGCAAGCTATCTTTAACCTTTCGGTTGCAACTAGTCACTTGAAGTCCCATATGTCTGCTCTGCACTAGTTCCATTGTTGATCAGATATGATGATCCTCTACAAATTTGCTGCTTGAACCCTTCAGTTGTTTCCATGGTACAAAATGGCAGCCTCGGAATTTGGGTGGTGATAGGGCATTTCCCATAAAAATAGTTTACTTGAGTTCTTGTATATCCAGACCATGCCCATGGTCGTTGTTCGATTGCTTTCATGAGGGCACGCAACTAAGAAAATGCCAAGCAGTGCAATTATGGTCAGAGATACCGATGGTGGAATTTCAGTTTAGTGCTCATGGTTCTACTGATCCATATCTCATGAGGGAATCCTGGTGCCGCCTGCAAAAAATTACTTACAAGAGCAGTCACATGGAATACCTATTCAGATCAAGACCGTCACTTAGAAATGATTCAGTTGCAGGTTATCACGAGGAGCCATTTCATGTACACATCACCAGCAACATGAAGTTTCAGGGTTCAGTGTTGAGATAGTACCATTATCATTCAGCGATGTGAGTTCATCTCAAGTTCCTTATCGCCTGTCGAATTCCATGGAAGAGTCTTTCTGTCGTTTCTCGGGTGCAAAGTTGTAGTATGGGCACCCTTCGGATCGTGCAGCAGCTGAGAATATCATTCGAATGTCACATGTACGAGTGAGGATCAGTCACATGGGACACTTGTTCAGGCCTAGACCGTGGCCCTCTTTCAAATATCATTCACATGCAGGCTATCTTGATGAGCCCTATTCAGGTATACATAATCAACCACATGATGTTTCAGGGTCTAGTGTCAGGCTAGTTTTATTCTTGTTCAGAGATGAGGAGTTTATTCAAGTTTGCTGTTGTGAGCTAAATCCCATGGAGGAACCTTTCATATGTTTGCTTGACTTCCTATGGTTTCCATGGGATATGCTTGCTCTAACCGTGGAAATATTCAGGGAGCATTTGGTGTTATTGCAACCCAAGCCCCCATGGTCAGCTATTGCTCTAACCAACATTGATACTTATGATATCAGTACATCTCACTTTGAGGCTCACCTAAGATAGCTTATTGCTGGGGCCATGGCTGCAGTACTACATGCAAATAATGCTGAAGAGGGTAAAATGGCTGAGGATACTAGTTCACAGGAAGTGAGAGTAGTACAACGAACAGGAAAAAGCCATGCAAAAGAGCAGACTCAAGATGGTAATACAAAAAGGATGGACAGAGCATTTTATATAGATATTTACAACAAGCATACTGATGACATGAACGAACCAGAGGAGACCAATGAAGTGCGACAAATAGATAATCCTGAAGAAAAGAAGCAGGCTCCTTATGATTTGTGGCATACGAAGATGTATAAAGATAGTCATTGAGCAGCCCTGGGACCCAGGCGGAAGCACTTTGTCAGTTTGGCCTTCTCACTCATCGGACGAGACTGATCATTGTCGTGGCATGTTCCGTGGTGGTCAGCAAGCATGACGGTTCCTTAGTGGCATCGGCTTGAGGGCAAGCCGAATCTCAAGGGATAGGGAATGTCAGTGTCCCAATTACTACCGCGTCAGCAAACCCACCATCGATCGGCACATGGGCCGGGCCTAGCTAGTTGCCACACCGAGGGAAGCTGACTACAAGTATTCATGGGAGAGCGGCAGCAAAGGGTTGTCCGGCCTTGGATCAGAAACGGCAACGGCAGCCTCCTCTTCACATACCTCCTCCTCTACCTCATGTACATCCTCCTTTCTCCTTCCGCAATCTCTGTACCTGACCTTGATCTTCCTGTAGTGGAGTAATTCGAGTGATTCGTCAGTGCTGGAAGCGTCTGATCCTCCTCATCACCGCCTCTCCATTGAGCCGCCGTTGCGCAGGCTAGAGTAAGTAGGATTATTACCTAGACAGTCGAGTAGGAGTAGCTAGCATACATGCGTACACTGCAGCAGAATCTGCATGCATGCTGCGTGACAGATTATTCTTACCGTGCTACAGACCGGTGTCCATTGATATGTGTACGCGTAAGGCGCCGTACTCTTGCAACGCTATGTGTAGTACAATTCCTATAAGAGATTAACCGAGAAAGAAAAAAAAATGATGTAGTAGGTCTGTGTATGCTTGATGACGAGATATCCAAAATGTCTCTTAGCAGCAGCGGGTTTCCAATAGCCACACATGTTGTGCATATGCATGCATTCTTCATGTGAAGAGAAATAAAACATAATATACAGCCTGATAGAATTGCATAACTATCATAT
Organism: Triticum dicoccoides; assembly: GCF_002162155.2. Classification (NCBI taxonomy): domain Eukaryota; kingdom Viridiplantae; phylum Streptophyta; class Magnoliopsida; order Poales; family Poaceae; genus Triticum; species Triticum dicoccoides. The sequence goes on from NW_021203156.1 coordinate 4,314, forward strand.
TATCTTTTTTTTTGCAGGGTAACTATCATATGATCTAGTAAGGCATTTGGTTGGTACGCATATATATAGTCCATCGCAAAGTGTATTTGTTGCTTCCTCCAGCAACAAAGTAGTAGTAACAACTAACAAGTCTGTGAGCTATAATTTGACTTTTAGATGAAAAGCATATAGTCCTGAGATAGTAGATAGATATTCCAGTAATTACTACTTGTCTTCAAACAATTCCTCGATGGATTATTATCCAAGTGCAAAACATTACTCCATGGAGAATGAGATATTGGAGTGAAACAAAAAAGGCAAAAGTTTTCCAATATGGGCAGTGTGTCAAAGTAGAGCCAGTTGTGGATGTACCGTGGCGAGCCATTCCTATCATCGGTTCCATCCATCGACAATGGTGCGTCAAACAGCGTTTGGAGAGAGTCTGAGAAAGCTTTGAATGCATGCAAACAGGAACATGACTGAAAGGGCACGCAGCAACTTTGCATGAGCTTGGTTGGGAAGAAATTGAGAATGTGAATTTAACTAAAAAATCTTATGGATGCATGAACGAATTATCTTGTTTTTATTATAAAACATATCTTCCTGTCCGGTGCACATGACCAGAATGCCTTGTACTTGCAAAATACCACTAAGATTAAAATATAGTACCTCTCTCTCTCTCTCTCTCTCTCTCTCTCTCT
>NW_021203157.1:0-1213 GCF_002162155.2 Triticum dicoccoides
CTCGTCTGCTTTTCTTCACAAGACTCCAAAAACTGCGCTCCTGTCCTTCAGATGCTCTGGAACTGAAAACGAACTCTATTTCCACTTTTCTAGGCAATAGGCAATCGACACTTTTTTCGACCGCCGACACCCGGTCTCCGCCGGCGCTCAAGAAAAGTGGCTTTGGTCTGTTTCATGTATTTATTTCGTAAGACTCTGTTGAATATTTTAATAAAGATGGTTATCTGCATCGCTCGATGCAGAGGCCATAGCCCATAGGGTATCCTCCTTTTTGAAAAGAAAGAAAATTACTCGCATTCCGAAATCTCCTGTGATATTTTAGCTGCCAAGCAATGGAGCTGGAACAGCCTGGTCAGTGTTTGCCTGAATGAATGGTTCAAGTTCACCATTTGTTCATGCATTCTGGATGTATCAGTAATTCAGTATTAGTACAACCGATTGTCAATGTGCCAAAAGATGATCTGCCAATGTTCTAGCACGCACGCCGAGGATAAGAAAAACAAAAGCAGAGAAGCTAAGACGGTTTGGCCTATCAGCAGTTTGGCTTACTATGTCTCAAGTTGTAGGAGAGCAACTGTCAGCAGAGACCATGCGTGGTGGATCTGGACGGGGGCGAGCACGAACGGACTGCGTGGGGCGAGCACGGCTGCGCAACGGTCGAGGACGGCTCGATGTCGCCTGGACGAAGGGGGAAATATTGGGCTTTTCTGGCGGCGCTTCGAGGAGGAAACCTAACTACACCGAAATTTTGCATCATGCCAGCCCTTTTGCGCCGCGCGCCATTTCCCGGTGCTTTTTTTTATTGAAAATTATCTTTCCCTAAGGTGTACTGTTCCTTTGCTTTACTATCCCTTGAGGAGATCAATAAGCTCTAGGTAAAGGCCTTCACCCTAGGTAAAATGTAGATTTCTAGTAGTGTCACTGTGGGGAGTTGGACATGAAACAGCCTGTGGGGCCCAATGATTAATGGAGGGCCCTGAAAACCCAAAACTACTACATTTTGTGACTGAATAATCAACATGAAATCATGGCTAAAGATTTTTTTTTTCTTATGGTTGCATCCCTGAGCAACCTGTATGAGATTGACCTGAAGATGCTTCAAAGTAAATTACATCAGTGTCTGGCACATGGTTTGCCTTAATGAATGGTTGCATCCGCCAGTTGTTTGTGGTTGGATCCATCTCACTCTTTCCATACAGTTTCTTGTATTAAT
>NW_021203158.1:0-923 GCF_002162155.2 Triticum dicoccoides
CCCGAATAGGCGATAAACCTGGACTAGAGACTTGAGTGTTTAGGTAGGTCGTGGTCTACACCCACGTCGGCTTTCGCTTGAAGTCTGCCGAGCACATGTCGTGTGCAGACGCTAAGTGGTGGAAACATGTATGAAGAAGTACACCCCTGCAGGGTTAACATCATCTATTCGAATAGCCGTGTCCACGGTAAAGGACTTCTGGGTTGCTTATATCAGTTCATAGACAAGTGAAAGTGGATACTCTAAAATACGCAAGATAAGCGTGAGTGCTATGGATGGCGTTCTCGTAGGGAGACGGGAGCGGATCCATAGTGGTGTATTGATATGGTGAATATGTGGACTCGTGTGCGCCACCTCAAAAGAGTTACTTGCAGTCGTAGTTCAGGATAGCCACTGAGTCAAAGCTGGCTTGCTGCAGTTAAACCCCACCATCCCCTTTGTTGATAATGATGCATTTGTAGATAGTTCTGATGTAAGTATTGCTGGGTACATTTGTACTCACGTTTGCCTATTTTATGTTTTTGCAGAGAGACTTCGGTCTCGCTAGTAGTATCGCGTGGACTTCGACGTTTAGCTTGTTACCTCAGCTACGATCTTGTGCCTCGGCAGGATCTGATAGATAGTCAGGCTTTTCAGCCTTTTTCATTTATAGATGTCTGTACTCAGACATGATAGCTTCCGCTTGTGCTTTGACTTGTATGCTCTGAATGTTGGGTCGTGAGACCCCTGTTTGTAATATCTCGCTCCTCGGAGCCTATTGATAAATACCTGAGTTATAGAGTCATGTTGTGATGCCATGTTGTATTTGCACATATCGAGCATATTGTGTGTATGTTATTGAAATGCTTGGTATGTGTGGGATCTGACCATCTAGTTGTTTATCCTTAGTAGCCTCTCTTACCGGGAAATGTCTCCTAGTGTTT
>NW_021203159.1:0-1443 GCF_002162155.2 Triticum dicoccoides
GAAGACACGATGATGGAGATCATGATGATGGAGATCATGGTGTCAAGCCGGTGACAATATGATCATGGAGCCCCGAAGATGAAGATCAATGGAGCTATATGATATTGGCCATATCATGTCACAACTATATAATTGCATGTGATGTTTATTATGTATTATGCATCTTGTTTACTTAGGACGACGGTAGTAAATAAGATGATCCCTTATAAAATTTCAAGAAGTGTTCTCCCCTAACTGTGCACCGTTGCTACAGTTCGTCGTTTCTAAGCACCACGTGATGATCGGGTGTGATGGATTCTTACGTTCACATACAACGGGTGTAAGACAGTTTTACACAGCGAAAACACTTAGGGTTAACTTGACGAGCCTAGCATGTGCAGACATGGCCTCGGAACACGGAGACCGAAAGGTCGAACACGAGTCGTATGGAAGATACGATCAACATGAAAATGTTCACCGATGATGACTAGTCCGTCTCACGTGATGATCGGACACGGGCCAGTCAACTCGGATCGTGTAACACTTAGATGACTAAAGGGATGTCTAATCTAAGTGGGAGTTCATAATTTGATTAGAACTTTATTATCATGAACTTAGTCTAAAACCTTTGCAAATATGTCTTGTAGATCAATGGCCAACGCTAATGTCAACATGAACTTCAACGCGTTCCTAGAGAAAACCAAGCTGAAAGATGATGGCAGCAACTATACGGACTGGGTCCGGAACCTGAGGATCATCCTCATAGCTGCCAGGAAACAATATGTCCTAGAAGGAGCGCTAGGTGACGCTCCCGTCCCAGAGAACCAAGACATTATGAATGCTTGGCAGTCTCGCGCTGATGATTACTCCCTCGTTCAGTGCGGCATGCTTTACAGCTTAGAACCGGGGCTCCAAAAGCGTTTTGAGCATCACGGAGCATATGAGATGTTCGAAGAGCTGAAACTAGTTTTTCAAGCTCATGCCCGGGTCGAGAGATATGATGTCTCTGACAAGTTCTACAGTTGTAAGATGGAGGAAAACAGTTCTGTCAGTGAGCACATCCTAAAGATGTCTGGGTTGCACAACCGTATGACCCAGCTGAACATTAACCTCCTAGATGAGGCGGTCATTGACAGAATCCTCCAGTCGCTCCCACCAAGCTACAAGAGCTTTGTGATGAACTACAACATGCAGGGAATGGAAAAGACCATTCCTGAAGTGTTCTCGATGCTGAAGTCAGCAGAGGCTGAAATCAAGAAAGAACATCAAGTGTTGATGGTCAATAAGACCACTAAGTTCAAGAAGGGCAAGGGTAAGAAGAACTTCAAGAAGGACGGCAAAGATGTTGCCGCGCCTGGTAAGCCAGTTACCGGGAAGAAGTCAAAGAATGGACCCAAGCCTGAGACTGAGTGCTTTTATTGCAAGGGGAAGGGTCACTGGAAGCGGAACTGCCCCAAATACTTA